>NC_091128.1:13713689-14013689 GCF_040183065.1 Periplaneta americana | reverse complement strand
AATTTTGGCCAGGGAAAGTTTTAGAAGTGAAGAACAATGGTGCTGTTGTTTCATGTATGGCAAGAAGCGGCAATTACTGAGGTGGCGGGAAGTGGAAAACATTTTATTTTATAGAAAAGGAAACATAATAAAACAAATTGAAGACCCCAAATGCTTCTCGAAAAAGAGAGATCTTTTTAAATTTCAGACTTAAAAGAGAAGTGATGATTCAAAAGATCGGAATAGGCCTACTGAATGTAGTACTCAATATGGTAAATAAACATAATCGTTGAATTTATGTGCATAATTATTTTGATAAGAATGTGTTAGTTTATTTTGATACTGTACTTTTGTAACCGGGCCACCTACATTTTTTTTTTAATTTTCGAAAATTGTAGGATTTTGAAATAATTGTAGGCGTGCTGATGTTCATTTAGTCACTCACTTATTTTTGATACGTAACAATATAATACTGAATACGTAATAGCTAACAATGTTCTGAAAAGAAGCTTCGTTCTTCTTGCAATATTGTGTCTAAACTTCTCGGACTCATTTCAAGCTAAGCTGAAGAAGTCTACAGACTGGTAAGCTCTTTTGAGACAGTATTGGAGTACTTCATTGTATACAAATGTCGCTAAGTCCTACCGATTTAGCAAAATGGTTGCATTGATAGAAATTAGTAATGGTATGGGGTGGCATTTCGTATGAAGCTCTCACAGAACTTGTTTTCATTAATGAAGGTGCTTTGACTGCTCCAAGATACATGGAAGAAGTTCTAATTGAACATCTGGTACCATATGCCCCACTTATTGGTTAAATGTTCCTGTTAATGCATGAGAGTGCTCGCCCTCATGCTACAAGAATCGTGGATGAGTTCCTTCACGACGTTGGATTGAATAGGATGGCATGGCCAGCAAGAAGTCCTATTGAACGTGTGTGGAACATGCTAGGGAAGCGAGTTAGATGTCGTCTACCTCCTCACAGCAACTTACAGCAGCTCCGAAATGTTCTAAGTAAGAAGGGAATAGAATCGACCAGACTGACATCCAGAATGTGATCGAAGGTTTGAATCGGCGAAGGGCAGGAGTCAAACAGTCACGGGGAGGCAATATCCGCTATTAGCAACATCTGGGTGGCCACAAAATCAGTTGAACATTTGGAAGAAAATTGATACAAATTGTCAGTTTTTACACCTTTTAATTAAATTCATTGTTTGGCGTTGAAATTAATAACACAAGTCAATAAACAAGAGTTGTTTTCCTAGGAAGCAATGTTTTGTTTATTTCATAATGTGTTTTCTGATTCTCATCTCATAAAAAAAACAAACAAAAAATGAGAAACTTTAGGTGGCCTGGTTGTTCTGCCGGTGAGTATAGTTGTTCTTTATTGCAGAAATATGACTTTCAGATTTCACTTGTTTATGTGTGTACTTTTCATTTATTTTTAATATTTCTGTGCTAGATTATGTTTCTATCCTTAAATTAGAAACTCAATGTATTCATTTACGAATAATTACAGCTCCAGCTATAGTCCATTCATGCTATCAAGCATGAATATATGAGTGGACGATAGTTGGGCAACTCAGAATACAACTATGTAACAATGCTTATTATTTCTTTAACACTTGTAATGAAATAATTTCAAACACATATATCAATATTTATTTAACATACACTTACAAGAGTCCGAAGCCAAAATTTCATTTTATCTGGATGAATACTATTGAATATACAAAGAAAAATATGGAAAGTGTGGACCATAGTTAGGGGAAACTACGGTAGTTCTCTTCTGACTCTTGCTATTATCTGTGCATTTCGAACTGGCGGCTCAATGAACTGCATTTGCTTGTGTGCTTACCCCAATCCTTGACCATTCTCCAGCTGGGACAGCCAGAATTACTAGTGCTTCAGTTCACAGTTTTCAGTTCAGTGCCTCGTGCTTTGGTTTTTACCTTTGTACGTTTGTACGTGACCTTGAACCGCCAGTTCGAAATGCACAGATAATAGACGGTCTCTCGCATATATTGTCTCAATGTATGTACAAAGATCTTGGATATCACCTTCACAACTGTCTGCTGTTTGGTCTAAATTATCTTTTACATCTTCCAATGAAACAAGAGGAAGGATCACAAGGCGACGAAAGCCAATGCGAATGACATCATTTAGGAAATGTTCTCGAAGTTCAAATTTACTGCGTGACTCCAAATGTTTTAACGAAAAAGAAATAGAGATCCCTTTGCCATACTTTTGGAACGAAACTTGAGCGGCTTTTATTGCACAAATTTTGAATTCCACTAAGATTAATTGTAGCTTTAAATCCGAGCTTATTCCTTGTGCTGTAGTTTTCATATGCTGGAGTCTTTACATAACTTTCATCTTTTCTAACTGAAAGTGCTTATACTGTACTCGTATAACCGGAAAAAAAATTTCTCAAACACAACTCCATTGACTATGTTTGTTTAACTGTAAAAATTGAGGAGATATTTCATTACTTACAGACATTAGACAAGTAATAAAATGGACGTAGGGGAAACCCGGGCAAAGCGAATAAGCTAAGAATAAAGAATGCCACAGGTTATAGTTTGATGCCCCAGAAATAAAAACAGCATGAAATTGGTTGTGACACATGTTGTCCACACATTTAAAAAACAAAAATTCGTTTCACGTACCAACGGACAGTGATATGATTTGAGAAAAAAAAATATAGTTAATTACTCGCTTTGCCCTTGTACCTGGGCAAAGCGAATAATTAACCCGGGCAAAGTGAATATCCCTGTAACATGTTCACATTTCTATTTAATCTTTATTAACTGTTAATACAATTAAAACAACATATAAATACGATGTTAATGAGGCATATCAGGCAATAAGAAATGTTATTACAGCACTTTGCAGCACGTTAGATTAGTACAAAGTACAAATTTGAACAAGTCGACGTTTCACTGGCACTGAAGACTTGGATTTCTTCTGCTTTTCCTCCTGCCCATAAGTTGCTTCTCTTTCAACGTTTTTAATCTGTATAGATGTAAGATCTTCAGAGCGCTGACATTTTCTTCGTTTACCTCCTGTCTTTAGAGCATTCACTTTTGGTACTTGCCTAAATCAAAAGAACTGGCTTGGCTTCTCGTGCTGACGATGTTGAGGGTTTTGATGTAACCTGAACTGAAAGTCTAAGTGTAAATGATGTATCGAATATTTCTTCAATCTTTGAAGATGCCAACATCACAGAGGTGGTTGATTATGAGTCAGCAATAACTGTTTCTTCAGTCGCTGAAAGAGCTGGCACAGCATAATTTGTTGAATCTAAGCCACCTGGAGTTTCGCTGATTTCTGTGTCAAATGGGCGATCTGTAAGTTGATCTGGAGCAAAATCTTCATCAACAAACACATTATAGTAGTACGGCCGGATAGCAGAACCACTGATTGGAAGAATTTATTTCTTCAAGTGCTTTTTTAATGGCTTCTTCAGACCATTTGGCTTGTTCCGCCTTCCTCTTGAAAAAGTAAACCATCTGAAAATACATTACGACCTTTTTAAGTAAAAATTAAGATCAGTGCTTCTGTTTTATAATTTAATTCGTGTAATTATTATATTAGAGACCAAAGATAAAAATTCACATGTAAAAGTATCTATTATTTAGTAAATATACAGAAATCCGCCACAGCTAACACTTTATAGTCAAATAAAGGTGGCAGGCAAAGCGGATAAGTTATCCACTTTGCCCTATTCACTTTGCCCGCTGACATCATTTCGCTTTTCATTTAAGATTACTCGTATACAAATATAAACGTGAGTAATTTTCTTCGTACGTATGGCACTTTAGAAGTAATGGTATAGCCTATATATTACTATCACATAACAAAGAGTTTCTAAATTATTGTCTGCTTTGCACGTGTTTCTCTTACCTTGAAATATTTTAAGAAAACAGTACATTTTCTTCAAACGCACGCTGACTTCTTCTCTCACAAGCTAGAATGGCGACAAGTCACTTCCAGCAGTAAAATCAGGTTGGGATTCTTCCCCAACATAGCAGAAGGCGCTTCCTGTTGGCGTTTCTAAGAAATAGGCATTAACGCCTTTGCTGGGGCTATTCGCTTTGCCCGAGTCTCCCCTAGGTCCTAATGTGGAGTGGACATTGTGTCTGTGAACGAAAAATTGTGGTTAATTTAGTTCTTACTTGTGATAGTGAATATTTCTCCTCATCGTTGTTGTCCTCCACATCAGTATCACTCCAGCTGTCTTTATTTCTTTACAAACGGTCAGTAAAGATACATTTTATATGCAATGGTAATGTTGCCTTGTAACTTACAACTGCATATTTTGCATTGCTTGAAAAGGAAATACAGAGCATTAACAACATTCATTATTATAACTAACAGAACTTGAAACTGAATTTTTATGTAGATAATTGTCCACACCTGTGGAGTAACGGTTAGCGCGTCTGGCCGCGAAACCAGATGGCCCGGGTTCGAATCCCGGTCGGGGCAAGTTGAGATTTTTTCCGGGGTTTTCCCTCAACCCAATACGAGCAAATGCTGGGTAACTTTCGGTGCTGGACCCCGGACTCATTTCACCGGCATTATCACCTTCATTTCATTCATGCGCTAAATAACTTAGATGTTGATACAGCGTCGTAAAATAAACCAATAAAATAAAAATAATGTAGATAATTTAATTTATTTGTGAATAGAATATTTCGTTCTAATAATAATTTAGCATATTTAATGTAAGTAACCTTTCGTTCACTTTAAGTTACTGTGAAGGAAACTGTTTACGTGTTACTGTCCGTACTACTGAATTTACATCAGAAATTACAGCTCTATATTGATAAACTACTCCTTTGAGATATGCAGTGTGCTTTACTTAGTCCGCGGAGTAAGAACAACGGACGGTACAAGTCTGTATGATAATGTGGCAAAGCTTTCGCCAGTGGTCTTTTTCTCTTCTTTCTGTTTCTTCTGTATTTATTTCTTTATATTTTTTTCTGTATTCTTTCTAGTAGCTTCTAAGTAGTTACGGGGGTTGACTTCAGAGTACTCCAGTGGATCAAGGAATTTTTAACTTGTCGCACTCAGAGAGTGCGGGTGGAGGAGGAATTATCGAACCCAATTGAAATTACTTCCGGAGTCCCACAGGGGAGTATCTTGGAGCCTCTTCTATTCCTGGCTTTTGTAAATGATCTGCCAATTAACATCTTGTCCAGGGTTCGCTTATTCGTGGATGATTGTATCATATACAGGGAAATAAAAAGTTATGAAGAGACTACTCTTCTTCAGAATGCCCTCAATAGAATAAATTATTTGGCAATAGCCAACAAAATGAAAATAAATTCTCAAAAGAACAAAGCCATCAGCTTTATACAAGAAAAAGAAATAAAATAATCGCATCGTATACGTTAGAGGGTGTAACCATTCCGGAAGTTAGCAAAACAAAAGTAAATACCTAGGAATAATATTTAGCAGCGATCTCGGCTGGGTGGAACACGTTACTGACACAGCGGGAAAAGCATGGAAAGCGTCACACTTTGTGATGAGGGTACTAAGAAAAAGCAGGATAAATCCAAAGAGATTGCATATAAATCACTAGTTCGTCCAGTAATGGAATATGGTACTGCATGTTGGGATCTTTAGAGATTAGAACATATTAAGACACTGGAAAAGATTAAAAGAAACGGGATCTCAAGTGTTGTCGCAATAATTCACCATCAAAATGGGACACTCTCACGGACAGGAGAATGCAAAATTTGATTATGAGCAATGTTCAAAATACACATAGGTGAGCCTACCTGGAGAGAAGTAAAAAATAAGTTGTAGCCGCCAAATTACTCTTCAAGCAACGACGAATCATATAAATTGATGGAAAGAAGACAGAGGACGCACACTGGAAAGTTTTCTTTTCTCAATTGTACTATCAGGGACTGGAATGCTTTACTTGCAGACTTACTAAAGGCTTTACCAATAACCCAAAATGTATTTAAAAATAGGCTTAAGGACTTTAATAATAGACTGTAGTAAATTATACACACTATTTAAAGGATGTAATTGATATTTTGTTATTGAAGTGTTATATCAGTGAAGAAGTGTGTTGTGTCAGTGAAGTGTGAAGTGTGTTGTATCAGTGAAGTGTGTTGTGTAAGTGAAGTGTGTTTCTGTCAGTGAAGCTTTATAGTTTATACTGGCAGTGCAAAGTATTTGAACAGTGAAATGTTTTGAAGTGTTAGTGAAATCAGGATAGAATGAGTGAAATGTGTCGTAGTTCCAGTGCAGTGAGTGTGTTGTCAGCGAAATGAGTGTAGTGCTGAA
This sequence comes from Periplaneta americana, assembly GCF_040183065.1. NCBI lineage: Eukaryota > Metazoa > Arthropoda > Insecta > Blattodea > Blattidae > Periplaneta > Periplaneta americana. The sequence continues at coordinate 14,007,408 of NC_091128.1, read as the reverse complement.
AGGTACTTGTGCAGGTATGAACATATCATACTCGTGGATTTCAGTTCGAACTTAGGGTTAAGATACAAATTAGATATACTTAAAATGTTATTTTAAGTAATCGTGCTTCATTTAATTTAGGATGCTCCCTGTTATTATTATTATTATTATTATTATTATTATTATTATTATTATTATTATTATTATTATTATTATTATTCTTAATATTACTTACTTACTTACTGCTTTTAAGGAACCCGGAGGTTCATTGCCGCCCTCACATAAGCCCGCCATTGGTCCCTATCCTGAGCAAGATTAATCCAGTCTCTACCATCACATCCCACCTCCCTCAAATCCATTTTAATATTATCTTCCCACCTACGTCTCGGCCTCCCCAAAGGTATTTTTCCCTCCGGCCTCCCAACTAACACTCTATATACATTTCTGGGTTCGCCCATACGTGCTACATGTCCTGCCCATCTCAAACGTCTGTATTTTATGTTCCTAATTATGTCACGTGAAAAATACAATGCGTCCAGCTCTGCGTTGTGTAACTTTCTCCATTCTCCTGTAACTTCATCCTTCTTAGCCCCAAATATTTTCCTAAGAACCTTATTCTCAAACACCCTTAATCTCTGTTCCTCTCTCAAAGTGAGAGTCCAAGTTTCACAACCATACATAACAACCGGTAATATAACTGTTTTATAAATTCTAACTTTCAGATTGTTGACAGAAGACTAGATGACAAAAGCTTCTCAACCGAATAATAACACGCATTTCCAATATTTATTCTGCTTTTAATTTCCTCCCGAGTGTCATTTATATTAGTTACTGTTGCTCCAAGATATTTGAATTTTTCCACCTCTTCGAAAGATAAATCTGCAATTTTTTATATTTCCATTTCGTACAATATTCTGGTCACGAGACATAATCATATACTTAGTCTTTTCGGGATTTACTTCCAACCCTATCGGTTTACTTGCTTCAACTGGAATTTCCGCGTTTTCCCTAATCGTTTGTGGATTTTCCCCTAGCATAGTCACGTCATCCGCATAGACAAGAAGCTGATGTAACCCGTTCAACTCCAAACCCTGTCTATTATCCTGAACTTTCCTAATAACATATTCTAGAGCGAAGTTAAAAAGTAAAGGTGATAATGCATCTCCCTGCTTTAGCCCGCAGTGAATTGGAAAAGCATAAGATAGAAACTGGCTTATACGGACTCTGCTGTAAGTTTCACTAATACACATTTTAATTAATCGGGTCCACACCTGTGGAGTAACGGTCAGCGCGTCTGGCTGTGAAAGCAGGTGGCCCGGGTTCGAATCCCGGTCGGGGCAAGTTACCTGGTTGAGGTTTTTTCCGGGGTTTTCCCTCAACCCAATACGAGCAAATGCTGGGTAACTTTCGGTGCTGGACCCCGGACTCATTTCACCGGCATTATCACCTTCATATCATTCAGACGCTAAATAACCTAGATGTTGATACAGCGTCGTAAAATAACCCAATAAAAAAATAAAAAATTAATCCAAGTAGTTTCTTGGGAATACCAAATTCAATTAGAATAGTATATAAAACTTCTCTCTTAACCGAGTCATACGCCTTTTCGAAATCTATGAATAACTGATGTATTATTATTAATATTAATTATTATTAGTAGTAGTACTATTATTAATTTATTATTAATTGTATTATTATTAAAAATTCTGCTTATTATTAATTGCCATTATTGAGTGTAATTAGTTACCACTGCCACTTGGAGTGTGAATAAATACATATATACATACTGATTTCTGTGTTAGGTAGCTCTATTTCTTAGTAGTTTTGGTTTCCTCCGTTAGGTAACGTCATTCCAGTTTTATATGCTTACAGGTAGCAATATCAATCTCGATTTGTTTTGGGGTTGAGACTGTATATTCTGATTGCATCTTGTGAATCGTAACGGATTATTTTGTGTTCCTGTTTGATGCGGTCTCCTCTGTGGAGGAGTCAGGCCCGGACTGTGGAGCTGTTAGGATCGCACGACTCTATTATGGGGTGGGGTTTTGTTTGTGATCGTCGTAACTTGCTAATAAATAAAGTGGCCAAGGAATCCTTAGTGGGTAATTAGTGACTGCCTGATATTCTGACTTCACTTACGCATTTAAAAACATTATACAAATACAATATAAACACAATATGAAGCCAGCTTCTGAGCCATAAACATAAACAAGCTCTGCTCTTAGTGCACTAGATAACAATTACAATCATAATAAACAAATCTGGAAATAGTACTTCATATAACTCTTACAACCTTTTGAAGAAAGTGCCCTAATAAAATCCTGTAAAACCCATACCTAAACAATGCCTATAATCCTAAGCCAATTAACACAAAAACCCCAAACACCTTTAAAAAACCTGACCATAAAAGCTAACTTACACAGTACGAAACTAACAACATAACCAATAGAAGAGCCAACCCGAAATAACCAGAAAAGCGCAGCAGTCCCGAAAATGGAAAGAACCAGACATAAATACACCATAAAATATAAACTTGGCGTCGTCCACTCGAGTAGAAGTTCATACGTTGGGGTCACAAAGTCCAGATATCTCAGTCCATCACTTACAGGCAGGATGATTGACTAGCGGGTATTACGGCATAAGCCGTAGTGAGGATGTTGATCGCCAGTTCTAGTAGATCGAAGATAATGCTGGAATAAGCCGGCCGGCTCCAAACAATCACAAGCATCAGGAAATAACTCCTTGGTTTGCAGAAGTCAGGCGAATATATCCACTATCAACCGTATGGAAGGCTGAATATCCTTACGCAGTTTGGTGGCGTGCAACACAGACACACCGCGTGCGTCTCTCGCCCGATGTCACACTAGCCACCAGCCGCCGAAATGAGTCCAATCAGGCTGCGCAGGTAACATGGCGCCCCATACGCGTAGAACTGCGGTCCCTCCGCCATCGTAGTATTCCAACTCCAACCCAGTCTGTCTCACCGGGAACGAACAACCCGGAAGTCAAGAGCCGTTATTTACAAATCAGCCAATAAGACGGCAGCTCTCAGAGAAAAAAAAGAAACAAGAATGGCTGCGTTCAGCCGGGACAGCGCTGCGGTAGCGCTGAAATAGCGACAGCACTGAACGCCTTGCTGACCGACAGTGCTGGAATAGCGGCCGCCCAAAGACGTTGTAGTTATATATCTAGACACACAATTGGCGCTGGTGTCGTGTACAAATTTGAAACTTCTCGCGCAGGTTCGCGCGACGCCATGTTTGGGGAGCACGAATGATTGTTTCTATAAAGCATTCGGAGTTTAGAAAATACCATTGAGTATATAGGCGTTTTCTTAGTGGATTTCCTCCTTCACTGTAATATAGCTAAACTTATTTACGTATTTTCCAACGTATAATATAAAATAACAGAAGTAAATCTAAATATTGTAACTAAGCATTGTTTTAAATACAAGCGCCTTATATTGCTCATAAATAGACATTAGTTTATTTCTATTTCCTATGACCGAATACATGGAATATTTTTACTTATGCTATTTTATATACGTTAGAAAATACGTAAATAATTTATTTAAATTATGTTACAAAGAGAGGGATGTCCGCTAAAAATGTCTATATACCCAATGGTATTTTCCAAACACCTAACGCACTGTAATAATAATCCTCAGTGTTTTGAGAATCAGAGGCGATATGACTCTTCTACTGCAGACATTGATTGCAATTCCCTTATTCTCACATCATTCTCAATGACACAATATTGTCAAAATGTGATTGTGTTCATTGCTGGCTTAGTTGTTAAATAATTAAGAAAAATATGGTGTAATAAACCTAAAGACTCAATTTATGGTACGTAGCCTACCAGCAGCAAACAAAATCTCTTTTATTTTTTTAACGAAAGAATAATGGGAGTCTTGTCATCCCATCATCTGAGATTATAGAAATATGCCGCTTAAGTGAAAGAGCGATTATACAAATGTTGACAGTTCAATGGCATATTACCACCCACTCTTACATCGTGTGAAAACAATGTGCTCCAGAAGTAGAACACTTGTACAATCTTTCTACACTTATAGGAACATATTTTAGAAAATGGATCCCAGATTCCTCCCGAGAATCATATTTTAAACTTATTAAACTGACCATAAAAGTACATCAAGATCTACTGACGTAGCTCAGTGGGCTAAGGACTGTCGGTCTGGAGTCGCGCTCGGTCACGGGTTCGATACCCGCTGATTTCCTGGTTGGGTTTTTTCTTATATCCCCAACCGTAAGATGAATATCAGGTAATCTGTGGCGGATCCTTGGCCTCGTCTCGCCAAATATCATCTCGCTATCACCAATTCCATCGATGCTAAATAATCTAGTAGTTGGTACAGCATCATTAAATAACCAAATAAAGGAAATCACTACATAAAGAGCAGATGTTAGCACACAGCTTAAGGTTACCAGTACAACACGACTTTACATAAAAATGTTGTAAGACAATATTTAACGGAGTCAATAATAATAATAATAATAATAATAATAATAATAATAATAATAATAATAATAATAATAACAATAAATCAATAGGCAAGATGTTCTGTACACTAGGCATGAGTTCTATTACCGTATATGACTAATTGACTAATTCATGCATGTGACGTTTATTTCATACTACATCTGTGATAATGAGGTATTGCACGGTAGACCTACTTAAATTTCAAACTAAAACATTAGGTATATGTTTCTATTTTACAGGTGTAGGTCTATATTATGTGATATGGAAGCGAAATTGTTCATTTCTCGTCCACATCAAAGTAACGTCTTAAACAGGCAGTGTTTTGTTAATAATAGTTAATACTAATAATTTTCTTTTCATCTGAACTATTACTACAATATGCATTTGTATTTCTGTTGTCAAATAACTATACAACATCTTTAGTTACGGTATCAAATTGTTACAGTTTTCTTTCGTTTCATGTCAAACTAACGGTAACTAAGCTTGATTATGTCTTTAACGTGGTCGCTTTAAATGTTAATAAGATTTTTTTTCATTTATCCATTCAGATTGATTTATAAGAGACACCAAACATATATATTAAACATTCAGCATTGTACAGTGCAGCCGTCTGCTAGCCGGTGCTTCTCCCAAAGCATGGCGGCGGACGCAAGCTTCAATTTGTCCCTACTCTAAACTTCTGCGCAGCCTCGGCTGTAGGGGCTCGCGGCCGCCATATTTCGTAGCAAAATTATTTTCGCTGCAAGCCTGCTGCTAGCCAGCGAAAGTGGAGGGGGTAGACATCAACCAATGGTGCCGGAGTAGAGGTTTTATTTGTTTTGAGTTGGGTTTTTTTAATTTTTCTTTGTTGTACTAGTTTGGGTGTATACAGTGTTATAATTGCAGGTTGATCTTCTAATTCTAATTATGCATTGTTAGGGGGTTTACGTGCTGTTGCTCAAACAATTTCTTATGAAGTTAGATTAGCTTTAATTTTGTTATCTTTTGTATTTTTAGTAGGTAGCTATAATTTAATAATATTTTATGATTTTCAAATTTACATTTGAACGATTTTTTTTTACATTTCAGAACAATGGCGTGTTTGTAAACACAGCGGACATTTTGCAGTCTGGTCGTTCAGCCACTAACAGCTGCTGTAACTCAGCAAAAATGAATCGCTACCCCAGCGCTGTTCCGGCTGAACGCAGCCAATGATTGGTAGAGAAAAGGAAATCAACGCACCCTATTTAGAAAAAGAGAAATAAAGGAAACACAACGCCCTCTGATAACATATAATAGAACTAGCAGCAAATAATGTAAGAGTATATTTGATGTACAAAACTGTGGGAAAGATGTCAGGGAAAGGCAAAAGAATAGAAGTGGTGAACAATACCACACTATAGAGTCACAGCACAGTCTAATACACACAGTCGAGCAACTCATACGTATAAAATATGCCAACATTTGACAGCTGGCGCGACAGTAGCCCTCTAGCGGCAGGCAAGTTAAAAGTGTGCACACGACATATGATAACACATCAGAAAACGGGTTTTGCTAATTTATTTTATATTTTTATCCTATACAGTAAGTGTATATGGTTTTTATTAATTTTACGTTAGAATCCTATAAGAATTTCACACGCAGTTAATCTACAAGTTTCAGAAGCTGGGAATAAACATAATTCTTTCTGCTCCTTACAACTGAATCATGGCCCTGATCACGTATCATGGTTTGAAATAATATAATTGTTTGTACGTGGACGGTTAATTCAATTCATTCCTAAATATATTTATGAACCATTGGAACTCTATATTTCCTGTGAGAAGAGTCAAAATTGTAGGGTATATCTCGTAGGGTACATCGCGTGGTGAACTCCTCTCCCTAGTTCCTGAGAAATTAACTATTTTCCATACTACAAATTGGAGTAAACTCGGCCGCTGAGGTAAACTTAAAAATACAAAAGGGGAAGATTTAAATCTTAATTTGACTGACATTGATTTATGAAGTCCATTATTTTTTCATTTTTTTTATTATTATTTTGAGTCGCTAATAGTGCTGATATTATGGTTTAAATTTTTATGGAAAGTTTACCGCATTTTACATTACATTTCCAGTTTTCACACATAAGCTTGATTTTAACTTATCCTACCTATATAATACGTAATTTACATGCACTTATTGTTATTATGACGTAGGTGAGAACAAATGAATACACAATTTTATTGAAAAAATAGTAACTTCAATTAACTCAGAAAATGTAGGCCTAATTTTATTTTCAGAGCAGAAGTGGTGTAAGTCAAAAATGGGTAATGAGGGTTAAAGTAAACATTCTGTAAAATACAGCGCAAAGTAATAGTTAACATTGAATTTATTTAAACTATTAGTAGTCAGTGAATAGCACGAAGGATATATTAATTGCTACTTTGCGCTGTATTTTACAGAATTTTTACTTTAAACCTCATTACCTAATTTTGACTTATACCACTTCTTAATTAACCGTCCACGTACAAACAATTATATTATTTCAAACCATGATACGTGATGATCAGGGCCATGATTCAGTTGTAAGGAGCAGAAAAAATTACGTTTATTCCCAACTTCTGAAACTTGTAGATTAACTGCGTGTGAAATTCTTATGGGATTCTAACGTAAAATTAATAAAAACCATATGCACTTACTGTATATGATAAAAATATGAAATAAATTACGCAAAACCCGTTTTCTGATGTGTTATCATATGTCGTGTGCACACTTTTAACTTGCCTGCCGCTAGAGGGCTACTGTCGCGCCAGCTGTCAAATGTTGGCATATTTTATACGTATGAGTTGCGCGACTGTATGTATTAGACTGTGATAGAGTCTCTCGAAGCCTTGCTCCGGCATCGCTTCATAATGTCGCGAGTCATTGACATTACAGCCTAAGTATACGTAGCGGCAAAAAGAATGGGCCGACTCTTGGTCGATAGAAATGCTAAGTTCTATCGAGCGGTTCACTCGTGTAAACGTAACCCACTGCAGGGCATTGCTGTGGTGTCTCTTCATTGAAAGTCGTCCGTCTATAATGTAGTAAACCTTGCGGCCACTGTGTGGCCCAGTGGTAAGAAGTCTGACATCCGTATCAGAGGTTGAGAGTTCGCCTCCCAGTACGGCATAATTTTTATTTTTTATTTTAACTGTTACTTAATTTATTAATTTAAATATGAAATGGCATTTGTTAACAAACTTCGTTATGCCTGCTTTGTAAAATATTATTGCCCATCACCTATGGGCTATTAATAGGTGAGACCTAACCTGTATAAACAAAAATACTTGTTTCACATCGTAAAAAACCGGACGCATATCAAACACAAATAAATAAAAATTAACAAAAACATACAATTTTTTAATATATTGACAAAACAAGGCCTGTGGTGGGGACTAGTATCTCGTCCACAAATCACCTGCGTCAAGAACTGTCCTCAATCTGCGCGGCATGAAGTCCACAAGATTATGGAACAGGTCTAAATTCTTGGCCATCTCCTCCCACGCATCTAGAACTCTGCCCACAATTCCTAAGGTGTCCGAACGGATGGTTGTTCTGCCCAAATAGAGCGTAGGATCCTTTTGACTGCAGCCCACAAATTTTGAATAGGATTCATATCTGGTGAATTTGGAGGCCAGTCGACTGGGTCGACATCACGCTCCTCGTAAACCATCTTTGAATCCGATTGGCGGTGTGTATCGGATGATTATCCTACTGGAAGAAAAGTGTTCCTTCTGGATATCGTTTTCGGGCGGAAGGAATCATTACACTTGCCAAAATGTATTCGTAGACTTCTGCCGTAAACCGCCCGTGGATGCGTTCCAGACGTCCTGCCCCATCGTATGACATCCATCCCAACAGCGACTCTCACGCAACCCGACTTGTTAATTCGTCTCATCGTATCGGTGGCTATTCATACAATAAACTGTGGCAATGCTATCGTTGCTATTGGAGACAATTACCTCATCGGAGAGAGTGACATTTCTCCAATCGAAGTCCTGTCGGAGAGTAGCACACACAGAATAACCTATGCGAACCAGGGCAACGAGTTATTGTTTCTGTGCCATCATCAAGTGTAATGACGAGACAGAACGTTGTATTAACAGATAGCAGTATTACTTGAAAGAGAGAGGGAGGTTTATTATTTATTAGAGTTTGGGCATATTCTAAGAGATATCGCCACATAATTATAGCTTTGGGAGACATATGATGGCAAATTTGTAATTAAAAAAAGATGATTGGGGAAGATTCGAAACTTGAGCTACTACTATCAACATGTTCAATAGACCAATGTCGTAACGACTTACGCTACTGTGACTGTTAATATTAGTTCGGAATAATACGTGGTTTTCCTGTTCATATTCGCTCCGGTTGATTTTGTATTTATCAATTTTATTATTATTTCACTCTTCAAGGGCTCTAATGTATCTAGAATCAACCCGCCATTCAATTTTATTACATATTTTGGACTCTTAAACAAAATACAGCAAATTTAAATGGTTTAATTATGTGTTACCTGGTGAACTACGGCTTTGACGAGACAAGCATGCGCAATGTTATGTCTCTGGAACTTAGAAATTGTCGGCCGGCCCATTCTTTTTGCCGCTAAGTGTACATGGTGATTTCATTTCCGAGCTTACCCATTTTGTGGATGTGACGTGAGTTGTGCACCGAGAAGTTATCGTCTGGAACAAGTGAAGTGATCGTTGTTCGCCTGCGGACGAAGTTTTACGTTCCGGAGGCAGAAAGTGGAGAACTTAAGGTTTTATGTGGATAGAACGAGTGTTATGAGACCGATTGATTGGTGGCTTTTATATTGCATTGGAACAAGGTTATTGTGTACGCGCTGGATTCTAAGTTTTTTTGTGGCAATCAACTACGAACATTAATTAGCGTATTTATTACTCAGCTCGAGGTTTATACGCATTTCTATGGAGCTATTTTAACGGCGAGAGGCATGGAAGGAGGACGGCAAGTTACATGAAGGGAAAAATACAGTAGGCGGGAAAGTTACTTCCAGGAATATGGTGGTTTTTAGGCTTGAGTGTATATTTGCATCATTTTGTATTAGTGTATTTATTGGATGGAATAATTTGTAATATGAGTGTGTGTTAGTATGTAAGAGTGTTGCAGGTTATATAATTTCACCTCATATGTTCTTTAAATTGTTTCATTCTGTTATTCATATTTAGTTGTTCATTAAATGTTACTTGTAGGGAAAGATTTCTATATTGACGGCTACTGGTTGAAAGGAAAATAAAGAGCATGGAATCTTTGAGGCATCGACTAAGATATGCAACAGCATTAATCTGGGCCGATTTGCCACTGTCTTTCAATTGCTATTGAAGTATGTGCAAGCCTGTGCTGTGAAAGTGGTTATGAGAATACAGTATGCTAATTTTCATCCACTCTGATAGCCAAGCTGCAGTTAAAACTCTCAGTTACCATAAATTCAATTCAAGATTGGTATGAGCATGTTACCAAGAACTACAGTCACTCTTGTCTTGAACTGTATTGGGTGCCCGGTCATAAAGACATAAAAAGCAATGAGATAGCTGGCACTCTGCTCAAGAAAAGGGCTCAGACCTCCTCATTCATAGGGCCAGAACACATCTTTGAAATAAGTGCAGTAAAAGCCAAATCGACTCTACAAAAATGGGTTTCAAATAAATCTTATAAAAGATGGAGGAAGATTCCCAGAACTAATCCCTACAGGCTAATAATAAGAAATCCTAGAAAAATCTCACCGATACTCTATTAAGATTGAATAAACAATCATTAAGAAGAGCTGTCTGCTTCCTAACTGGGCATGGTGCTTTCAGAAAACACCTTCAAACAATAGGAAGTTTCACAGGAAACCCAACCTATGGTTTATGTAAACAAGCTGATGAAACAGCAAGACATCTACTAATGGATTGTGAAGCCTTAGAGCGGAAAAGATATCTAATCTTTGAAGCCGTCCCACAACAAAAAGTGAACTCTGATTTTGTAAAGCGGATAAACATTTCATTAAAGATGTAGAATCTAACTTCTGAATCAGTAATTAGGAAGAGCACAAAAAGTCTTTCAGGCTGAAGTATATTGGGGTAAACCCACTTCCAATTCTAATCATAATAATCATAATGATCAAATGTTACTCCTTTGTTGTCAAAGTAAATGGCGTTTAATGTCTCTTCACTTAGCCAATAAGACAACTCGAAATATTATGCAAAGTCTATGGGAGCCAAATAACCACGGGTGGCCCGGTGAGCGTCACAATAATATGATGACGCAACTTGCACTAGCCGCGTAATGCAAAGTCAAGAATAATTCGGGCCGGGACAGGTCCATTCCTCATCTCTAATTGGGCCATAGATATTCCGTAGTACTTTCCTTAACCATAAAATCTCAGACAGGGACAAGATCCAAGTTTCGTATGCATACATTAGTACAGCCTTAACAATGTTTTATAAATCCTGTATTTAGTTTCGTAAGATATCTTAATTTAATGTGCTCTGAAGTCCATTATAGCTTCTATTTTCAGTTTAGCCTGTATACTTTTGCTGACCTCTTCACTGATAGCATTAGTATCATTTACCTTGGATCCGAGAGAATCAAAACTGTGAACTCTTTCAAATTTAAAATCATCCATTGTAAGGTGTGCTTCTATTTCTCTTTATTTTTTTAATTATTATTAACAATCATATATTTAGTTTTGTTATGACTTATGATAGCCGAATATATTATATAACTTGGCTGATTGAATTTCATATTGTATTTATAATACACTGACGACTTACTGTATGCATTGATTTACTAGAATAATTGCATTTTAAGAACATTGCATTGATTATCCTCGGACTAGAGTTTCATGGCGTTGATAATGAACGTATAGTGTCCTTAATTTTTTTTTTAGATTTCTTTTCAGAATAGATATCTCTCCTCTGTATAAGTTCAGCCATACAGTAGGCCTAAGAGAAAGATTAAAACTAATAATAAATATTATTGATGTAGACGTAGACCGTTTGTAGAGTGACTTCCTATGCCGAAGACCTGGTTTCGTATCTTGGTAATGGTAAGTAAGAACAGTTTTAAGTAGTTAAGTTTAAGTTAAGTAAGTAGGACAGTTTTCCTGGGGATCAAATCATCAATAATATTGTAAAAATAATGGGATGGTATGTTGGAAGAGAGAAGACTGTAAATTCCTTCTTTGCATGGGGTCTCAGAGTAAATGGACTGTCTGCGTGACCACAAAACCAGTTGACCACCAATCGCACCTCGGATTTAATTAATTGTGAAGGTCATGATAGAAACAGGTTAGGCTCGAGTGGAAGCATACCTATGAAACTCCCTCAGCCCTTTTCTTTCTACATCGGCTCTACTATTTCTGAACGTCTTATTAACGGACCTTTGTGACGTGGAATAGGCCCACATCAAAGACTAGCCAACATAAAGATCTTCACAGTCATAATAGACGAACATCTTCGCCCGAGCTGGGATTCGAGCTCACGAGGCGTTAAAACTTCCGCATTGGTTATAGCCGACATTCCTACATCCAAAAGGCTATATCGTAGGTATGGCTTCGAATCCGAGCATAACCACCGAATGCATGCATGGACACTGGACATGTTTTCTGTTAGGCCTATACTTGCTTTTGCTTGCTTTACTCTAACATTTCTCCATTTGTAATTATCGTCTGAATTACTGTGTAGAATACCATAGAAAAATTTCTTTGAAATATGTCACGTAGAAATACCAGTCTACCATAGAGACCCGTTGCCTGAATAAGGCAAGTCAGGATAATAAATTATTGAAGATAATCGACGACAAGATCCCAGTTCATTCAGTGATGTGCCAACAGTTGATTAAGCTACTCTGAAATCATTTATTGCCTTCTACTCTACTCTATTCCATTTCAGTCTACCCTATTATATTATATTATATTATATTATATTATATTATGACAATATCATCCATTCTATTTTAATCTTTTCTGTTCTGTCCACTCTTTTCTAGGGTCCTTAAAGCCCTACACGATCGTTGGGTTAATTTCATTAGAATTTCTTCCAAGTCTCGCATGTTTTTAGATGTAAGGACTGCAGGAGACTTCTACGTAGAATAAGCACACCGCCGGATTTCCAATTAAAATAACAAAGAATGTCGCATTACTTCGAGACCACGACCATTACGCCGACACAACATTACAGCTACACTTCAGCTGTTTCGTACATAACACCGGTATTCCTAAGAAGACAGTTTGTTGAAACTCTCGGTTGTAACAAGTGAATCCCTGCATCTTTCTCACTTGACTTGTGTGGAATGCAAGCTGTGGCTACAAGCCGGCAATGTTATTGATTGTGATGTAAATTGCTTACTGAACTCTTGATTGCTGTGGTTCTAAACTTTTACCAGGTTCAAGAACTCAGTGAACTTTTGAGCATTAGTAAGTAAACTGCGGAGGAAGCTGAGTGCGAATGGGGAAGCTTCGTGGTCCATCCTGCTTTGAATTTCATATTAGAACCTTCTCAAGCATACTCGGTTATTTGGAATTGTGAATGTTAGCATAATAATATTTAATTCTGTGACTATAATGGAGAGGAAGAACGAACGGAAGAAGGAACCGAGTTAGAAAAAGTGATACAGAAGGAGAGCTAAAGAGCGCAAATAAATAAGAGGAAAAAATTGTAGGCCTATGTATATGTATGCATGTATGTGCGTAAGTACATTCGTAAGAAGAAAAGGAAAGATTGGTTTTCTTTAGACATTTCCATAAAGAAAACAGAAACAATTAATTTCAGAAGAAAAACCATTTTATATCCAATAGTATTATTAATAACAATACTACTGTAGCTATATATCTTAATTCTGGTTAGTGTAATATATTACTAATTAGCAATGTATGAAAAGAAGAGAGAAAGGAACTGACTACCCCACCTTATTATCTCCTGCCTCAGTTGCCTTATGAATGTTGCCTTATTAGTGTCACTTATGAGGTTTCAACCAGTCTTCGGTCTGTTAACTATGCATACGTACTGTATAGAACAAGTTGCGTCTTTCAGTTATCTCGATTGCAATCTGTAACCCCACGGATACATATGAAGCGTACACGGGAAAAACGAACAATGTCACAATTCCTTTAAGGCTGATGTCGTTATCTAATTCACTGTATTACTACAAACTTTGGTGTTATTTTTACCAAAAGTTGTAAAGGAGAATTAAAACCACGAATACACTCATCATTTCCTTCATTTCAAGTATAAACACCAAATTATTCTGAGTAACTTTGTCACAATGTGGTATATTTATTTCCACTTTTTGTTTTATATTTGATCAGTAAAATGTAAACCAACGCAATGTTTCATATTTAATAACATAATATAACTCCAAATGTTTAGCAATATATTGTGATCATACGTTTCAATGCGACAGGCTCATGTCAGTAATTTACTGGCATGTAAAAGAACTCCTCCGAAACAAAATTCCGGCACACCGGCGACGCTGATATAACCTCTGCAGTTGCGAGCGTCGTTAAGTAAACCATAGTTTGAAAATTTTTGTGATCATACCTCGAGAAGAATAAAGAAGTATATATAGTATTTGTGGACGTTTGAGATGGGCAGGGCATGTAGAGCGTATGGGTGAATCCAGAAATGCATAGGCCTATAGAGTATTAGTTGGAAGACCTGAGGGAAAAGATCTTTGGATAAGCCGAGACGTAGATGGAGAATAATGTTAAAATGGATTTGAGATAGGTGGGATATGATGATAGAGACTGGATTAATCTTGCTCAGGATAAGGACCGATGGCGGGCTTATGTGATGGTGGGAATGAACCTCCAGGTTCCTTAAACGCCATTACAAAGTAAGTACTAATAGCATTTGTGGACATAGAAAAGGCATTCAACAGAGTAGGTTGGAATAAACTTGTGGGGGATCATCAAGAAAATTGATGTGGATTGGAAAGAGAGAAGGTTGCTCAGTAACCTTTATAAGAAACAACGAGTCATAGGCAGGATTAAATAAATGTTTGAAGGAAGTGAAATAGAGAGAGAAGTACGTCAAGGATGCTCGTTATTACTTATCCTGTTCAATATCTACGAAGAACTGTTTTAGAACATGGGAGGGGTGATAGTAGGAGGAAGGAGAGATTTTCTGGAGATATGGCGTTGTTAGCAGAAGAGGAGACGATATTAAGGGATATGCTATCGGAGCTAAATGACAACTGTGAGCAGTATGGGATAAAGATAAATGCAAACAAGATGAAGGCGATGGTTATCGGAAGAAAAATAAAAAAGGTAAACGTGCGAATTGTAAATCAGGCAGTTGAGGAAGTGGGTAGCTTGAAATACTTGTAGTGTACTGTAAGCAATAACATAATCTGCAGCCAGGAAGTCAAAAGGAGGATTCCAATGGCCAAGGAAGCTTTTAATAGAAAAAGGAGCATCTTCTGCGGACCTCTGGAAAAATAATTAAAGAAGAGACTAATGAAGTGCTTTGTGTGGAGTGTGACAATGTATGGGCCAGAAACATGGACATTACAATGAAATGAAGAGAAACGAATAGAAACATTTGAAATGTGTATATGGATGAAAATGGAGCGTCTGAAATGGACAGACAGAATAGGAAATGAAGCTTTGTTGGAAAGAGTGAGTGAAGATAGATCGATGCTGAAACTGATCAGGAAGAGACAAAGGAATTGATTGGGTCACTGGGTGAGAAGAAACTGCCTACTGAAGAATGCATTGGAAGGAATGGTGAACATGAGAAAATATCAGATGATAGACGACATTAAGATACTCTATAATATACGGAGGCTAAGAGGACAGCAGAAAATCGGAACGATTGGAGAAATCTGGGTTTGCAGTGAAAGACCTGTCCTTGGGCAGAAGACTACGAATGAATGAATGAGTGAATGAATGGGTAATGTGATCGGCACATTCGAATGCTTTAGCTAAATCACAAAATATCCTCCGATGTGTAATTTCGTATTTAAAGAATTCAGTAGTTTCCTTGACCCACCAACTTAAAGGCAGCAATTTCTGTCGATTTTTGTTTTTTAATTCAAAACGGCTGTAAAACTAATATATTGTTGGATTCAAAATAATGATATAATTTATTATAGATAACTTTCTAAAATCCTTTTGAAAATGTTGTTAATAATGATGTGGGTCAATAATTAGCAATAGTACATTTATCTCCCCTTTTGAATATTGGTTTTACTATTGAGTAATTCTGGGAAAATATATCATAGCATTGACGAATTGCGTAACTAGCTTAAAGGAGGAGACATTAGTTCAGAACAGGCTTTTAGAACTTCACTGCATCGTATCCAGAATTTTATTATCGGAATTTTTTGTTGTTAGATGTTTTATTACATATCTCTCTAATTTCTGCTGCAGTAGTGGGAATTAATTGTAGACCTGGAAATTCAGTGTTAATGTATTTGTTGAATAACTGATAGCTGCATCCTGTGCACATTCTTGAATGTTTAATTTGCCAGCGATATTTATGTAAATGCCGTTTAAACAATTTGCAGTAGATTTTGGATCCTCTTCTTTATAATTATTGATTTTAATTAAATATTTTCACACTTCGGATATCTGCAACAACTGTGGCAATTAATAGATTCAAGAAAGTAATTGAAATAACTTAAAAGCAAGGTATTTTACTTCTGTGAAGAATGTTTAATGTGCAACAAAACTGATTTAGTGTTTTAGGTAACTGTTATATTTAAAATAAGATAAAGATTAAAATTTAAACAATTTTAAAACCATATAACTACTGATATTATTATATTTAAATTTGTATAGTACACTGATAAGTATTTGTTGCTTGTTTCTATTCTTTAAGTATTATTGTAATGTGTTCTATAGGCTAGGGTATATTTAAAATTTCTAAGTGATGATGTAATTTTGTGTTTTGTTGTGGTAATTTATTTTACGTTTGTGTATACCTTGCATCGTTTGTTTACTGTTTAAGTTAGCCCCCCCCCCTTTTTTACTGCCGTTACACACCGGTACTTGTGTTGTATGTAATGTATTATGTTTCTTACTGTTTTGTTTTTCTATAACGAAGCTTGTGTATGTAAAGATTATTATTATTATTATTATTATTATTATTATCATTATTATTATTATTATTATTATTATTATTATTTTCACCATCATGATCTTCATTCACATCCACACCTGTGGAGTAACGGTTAGCGCGTCTGGCCGCGAAACCAGGTGGCCCGGGTTCGATTTCTGGTCGGGTCAAGTACCTGTTGAGGTTTTTTCCGGGCTTTTCCCTGAACCCAATATGAGAAAATGCTGCGTAACTTTCGGTGCTGGACCCGGACTCACTTCATCGGCATTATCACCTTCATTTCATTCAGACGCTAAATAACCTAAGATGTTGATAAAGCGTCGTAAAAATAACCTACTACTTCATTGACAAGTTTCATTTTTAATAATATCCCAAATAGTTTTAATTTTATTATCTGAATTTTGTATTTTTCTCTTCAAATTCTTTTTGCCTCTTTTGTAACTTTTGATTACACTTTACAGAAGTTCTTATAGTACTTAAGATTATGGGAATTGTTACTGTTCCTACTCATAAAATATAGATTCATTTCTGTAGTAGACGATATCGTAATTTCCTGTGTTATCCACATGCTTTTATTTTTTAATATTTTTAACAAACCTGACTGGAAATTATTATTTTAAATAATTTGTGAACATAGTTACAGTAAAATTACATTAGACCTAAAATTACTATTAGTATCAGTGGTTTCTGTAGGTCCACTGTATGTATTTTTCCGAGATTATTTTTGTAGACATGAATTTAAATGATTAATTATGATCTTTTTTTTGTTCTTAAATTTATGTTTTGAAATTATTCAGTTACTAGCTGTATCCGTGCGCTCCGCTGCACTTATTAGAAATAAATATAAAGTAATTACATAATTAAAATGGAACATTGAGTTCAGGGAACATTCGTGTTTGATAGAATAATAAATCGTTTAATATGCTACTCATTTGGTGCAAATATAATTCGTTTAATATTTTTCTAAATTAGTCTTGAATGCATCCTTTAATAAATCACTCCAAATTAATAGAGTTGATTGTGTACGAAGATCATTTTTATGTTAACCTTACTGTGCATCTTTTTTTTTTTTTGTTAAGTTTATTTTATTCACGCTTTAACATCTGTGGTCATGTTGCGTGTTTAGAATGTGTGGGTATATCAGTAGGCCGTTTTTACTCTTGTTGAGTTCCTGTTTCTATTGTATGATGTAGATGGCTTGTGATCATGTAATTGATTATAGACTTTGATTAAAGTTTTTGGTATTGGTAATTCAGGCGGTGATGAATAATGGCATGTATCTTTCCAATCCGGCACTTGCCTTTATGACTAAGGGAAATCATGAAAAACCTCAGTCAGATTGGTCAACCACGGGGTTTGAACCCGGGACTCCCGAATGCGTGTCTCAAATGCTACCGCCTGAGCCAACTCGCTCGGCTGTATATCATTGTTTATGCAAATAAAAAAATGAGGTGCCCTACATAAATATTATTTTAAGAAACACAGGAAACGAATATGGGTAAGTTATGAGCGCAGGAACGCCATTTTATGACACCTTTTAAAATACCTCAGCTCCAGTGATCTCTATGGTAAAATGAGTGTATAAAATTAGAATATTTTATGTGGACCAAATAAAGTTTCAATAATCAAGTTATACAATATTTCGCAGAATATCAAGTTTTCTGTGCGTACAGATTTCTTTTCATCTTACCTCAGTCCTCATTTGTAGCATTACATCCATCTAGAGAAAGTACAAATTTCAGATAGTGAAGGTTAATTAGCTTCTGAGATTACTTCATACAAACACACAATAGTAATATACGTTACAAGAGCTGTATGTTGACGTTTTCATGTTCAAGGAAAAGATTGAAAAAGCGAAACGTAGTTGAGCTTTTTTAATTTCCGAGAACATGAAAACAAACATACCGCTTGTGTATCGTACATTATTTTGTGCGAAGATCGTTTATTACATACCTGAAAGACGAATTTCTAATTAGTTGCAATGAAATCTCCATGTTGGTTTCTGTTTAATGACGGCAACTTCGGAAAACCAAAATATCTTTCTTCAACATTGTTGCTATAAAATGTTTTCTGTGTTTACTATAGTCCAGCAGGCCGTGATACACGTCTGTCTTTTTTTTCCCCCAGTATATAAATGCGAACATAAAACAAGCGGTAAGGTTATGTAATGATTTGTTTTTCATTTTAATATTTTAACAATATTATTTATATAACATATTGCAGTAATAACATCGGCATCTGGAATCTTGTTGATTTTTTCACGGCTTCCTTAATGTTACTTGTATCAGGAATACAATAAGTTTCGTGGAGTAGTAGACTTTACTTAATTTGTGCAAATATTTAAAAACAATAATTAACAGTGCAATTTAGGTGAAATTGCAGTGGTAAGTTTCCAATTTATAATTATTACTATGTTAAACGTCTCTAAAAATAATATGTCAAAAGCCTAAAGCAGTAAAATGAATGTCGCGCTTAAGCGGTAAGAAGAGGGAAATTGTTATGCGTGTTACGTTGGGAATACTGAATGTGGTATTTCACACTTACCGCGTATTGGTTCTGTGCGAAAAGAAGCAAATACGCACGATCTCGCACAAAATATTCTCTGTATATTAATATTGATAAACGTCAAGGTCGCCTTAAATAGACGGAGTCATTTGTTTTGATTTCATTGTAGCCATCGTCGTCGTTCCTGCAATAACTCCTATGTCATATATCGATTTTCAAGTTTTTGCTCTATAAAATAACTTAAATAGTGATGCAACAAATAATACAATATACTATATTATAACTTAATTATATTTCTTTGTTTCGAAAATGTAAGAATTCACGATCTCCTGTGCACTACTGCCATAGAATGAATGAATTTGTTTTTCTTCCTACTAAAAATTTAATATTTTGCACAGAGAAGTTACGGAACAACATCACTATAATCTGAGGCAGCTGCGGTGGAAATGTATTGTATTGTTATTTTAAAACTCTTGTATATCCTTAAATATCAGTCCTATCAAAATCTTGCCTGGAATAAAACGTATCGGAAATCTTTTTTAAAGAAACTTTTGTTATGTAACATTTTTCACAAAAATCAATAATAAGCGAGATATTTCAGTTTATTTAACTCAGGCCCCCTTATAACCCCCCTTTTAAATAAAGTATTTTGAATGCTATATAGCCTAAAATCTAAGTTATAACGAACTTAATTTATATTCAAATTTTCATCGAAATCAGTTCAGCCATTATCGCGTGAAAAGGTAACAAACATCCAGACAGACAGACAGACTTAAATATGAGTCCTATCAAAATTTTGCCTGGAATAAAACTTATCGGAAATCATTTTTAAAGAACCTTTTGTTATGTAACATTTTTCACAAAAATCAATAATAAGCGAGATATTTCGGTTTATTTAATTCAGGCCCCCTTATAACCTCCCTTTTAATGAAAGTATTTTGAATGTCATATAGCCTAAAATCTAAGTTACAACGAACTTAATTTATGTTCCAATTTTCATCGAAATCCGTTCAGCCATTATCGCGTGAAAAGGTAACAAACATCCAGACAGACAGACAGACATACAAAAAAAAATTAAAAAAAAAGCGCTTTTCGGTTTCAGGGTGGTTAATTATATATGTTAAGACCAATTATTTTTGGAAAATCTAAAATTACCAGAAAAATTTCGGCTACAGATTTATTATTAGTAGGGGAGAGTCGGGTAGTATCGGACATCGGGTAGTATCGGACAGTGCGTTTTTTTCATCTATCACCATATGGTAATACCTGAATGACATGGTTACGTTTCTCTATGCGACATCACAGAAACGTAACCATGTCAATCAGGCAGTATCATCGTGTGGTAGATGAAAGAAACTCACTGTCCGATATTACCCGATGTCCGATACTACCCGAATCTCCCCTATAGATACTATAAACACTTAGGATTTGTGTATCATGATCAGACAGGCCATTGATTAAAGGAGTTGTGATCAACTCACCTCTGTCTCCATATTCACATACACTCATGAGTGAAAAAGAGCAATGCAGGCATTGTAAGAATTGGGGTGTTCTGCTCTCTTATACTGCTTTGTGCAGCAAAGAGTGCTCTTGCACAAAGAGCACGAGTTGGTCGGCATTAGATTAAAGGTTCTGTCGACTAGGAATTTAGTCTACTTTTATCTATAAAATATTATCAATAGCTCTATTGCTTTGAGCTTGTTTTCTGTTGGAAAAATTATTCTATGACTGAGATTATGAATTACAAGAACTGAGTTTAATTTACTTTTCCGGACACTTTCTGAGAGATAGCGGTAATATTTGTTGATGTCACCGCAGATTAAAAAAAATTCATATGTGCTTTGTAAAGTCTTCATTAATAAATCTAATTTGGCTATATACTTTTTAAATACCGTATAAACACACAAGATAATACTTACTGGCGTTCAAGGAATCCGGAGGTTCATTGCCGCTCTCACATAAGCCCGCCATCGGTACCTATCCTGAGCAAGATTAATCCAGTCTCTATCATCATATCCCACCTTCCTTAAATCCATTTTAATATTATCTTCCCATCTACGTGTCGGCCTTCCCAAAGGTCTTTTTCCCTCCGGCCTCCCAACTGACACTCTATATGCATTTCTGGATTCGCCCATACGTGCTACATGCCCTGCCCATCTCAAACGTTTGGATTTAATGTTCCTAATTATGTCAGGTGAAGAATTCACACAAGGTAATAACGTTTGAAATCTGACTACCAACTTGAATCCTACTAATTTCTATGTCTTCTTCACTACAGAAATCAGATATATCAATTTTAATAAATACTCGCAACAGACTACCTTTAAAAAATAAAGGCACACACTCTTTTTGGAAGACATGTCTAGAGAAATTAGAATCTAATAGATACTACCCATATGAAGATAAAGTTGTGATATTTCCTGTACCTTTATACGATGTTTAGTTATTATTATTATTATTATTATTATTATTATTATTATTACTATTATTTATTACTATTATTATTATTATTATTATTATTATTATTATTATTATTATGTAATAATAAAATGTATACCTATTATCAGGCAGTAAATCTCACTTGACGATATGTTTCAAAGAAACAACAATTTTGTTTGTATGCATCTGAAGTCTGATTAGTGTAATATGTAGCTAATCGCGATATATGCACTGGAGAGGGGAAGTAACTGGCCCCCTACCCCTTTATCTCGTGGCATAGTTGTCTCATAAATGGTGCCTTTTGGTATGAATTGTGAGATTCATACCTGTCTTCTGAAAGTTGACTAAACAACTATTATTATTATTATTATTACTATTTTTATAGTAATAATAATAATAATAATAATAATAGTAATAGTAATAATGGCTTTATTTAATCTGGCAGAGTTAAGGCCGTAAGGCCTTCTCTTACACTCAACCAGGATTAAAACTTGCTTACATAGTTGAACATACAACTGGATCGGAATTAAGTAATTACATACTGATACAATTTAGGTACATAATGAGATCAAAAGAGGTAGTTACATAAAATTTACCTCATAAAATAAAAATAAACATAGTGGAATACATATTAATGTTGTTAGAATCAAATACGAGTCACGTAAAAACAGAAGCCGATAATTCAATAAATGTATACAGTAAAAATAAAAATAAACACATTAGTATACATATTAGTATTAGATTACAAGTAAGTAAGTAGGATTCACATAATTAATCAGAAATCGACAATTGAATAAAATGTACGCAGTAAAAAAATATATCTATACTAATAATATATCTGTAGCCGAAATTTTTCTGGTAATTTTAGATTTTCCAAAAATAATTGGTCCTAACATATATAATTAACCACCCTGAAACCGAAAATCGCTTTTTTTTAATTTTTGTTTGTATGTCTGTCTGTATGTTTGTTACCTTTTCGCGCGTTAATGGCTGAACGGATTTCGATGAAAATTGGAATATAAATTAAGTTTGTTGTAACTTAGATTTTAGGCTATATGGCATTCAAAATACATTATTTAAAAAGGGGGTTATAAGGGGACCTGAATTAAATAAATCGAAATATCTCGCGTATTATTCATTTTTGTGAAAAATGTTACATAACAAAAGGTTCTTTAAAAATCATTTCCGATAAGTTTTATTCTTTGAAAAAGTTTGATGGGACTGATATTTAATGCGATAAATGAGTTTTAAAATTAAAATAACTGCCATCTAAGGCCGTGTAACGAAATAAAAAACAAATGACTTGGTCTATAAGGGGCCTTGGACAACAACAATCGAAAGCTATGAAAGATAGCCTACAGAGAATGTTTCTGTGTTTGTATGAAGTAATATCGGAAGCTAAATTAATCGATTTGTATAATTAATTATTATTTCAGCATTGGAAAGTGTAGTTTCTCTAGATGGATATAATACTATAATGTTGTTACAGTAACTTCTGATATAATAATGTAATGTAACATAATATAATATAATATAATATAATATAATATAATATAATATAATATAATATAATATAATATAATATAATATAATATAATATAATATAATATAATATAATATAATGTAATGTAATGTAATGTAATATAATATAATACTATATAATATAATATAATTTAAGTTATTTGAAGAGTTCAGAACCATGGTGGGCCAAGCGCCATTTACTGAATACGTAGAAAACAAAAAGGGTTAAAATTAAGTTATTACCATAATTCAATGGAAACATATAGCAAGTACGAGTAAAATAAAGTATACACATTAAATCTAAATGATGTCAAAGTTCATTAAACTATGGTTGCATGTAATAACAATTAAGAAACATGTTAAAGGAATTGTCATTGCACCAAATGAGTGCTTTCTGGACCAAAATGATCGCATTTTAATTATTTAAACACAATTTAAATTAAGTAACATATTAAACGATTTATCCTTCTATCAAACACGAATGTTCCCTGGATCAAACGTCCTATTTTAATTATGTAATTACTTTGTATTTATTTCTAACAGGTGCAGCGGAGCGCACGGGTACGGCTAGTTAATAATAAAGAACAACACAGGGGATACATACTGGTGTTAAGTGATTAAGTGATTATTATTATTATTATTATTATTATTATTATTATTATTATTATTATTATTATTATTATTATTATTATTGTTATTATTATATGTGAGGCTTATAATTTTGAGATGCTAAAGCAGTGAGCAATTCATCAGGTTTTTGTTCCATTCTACTATAAAAAAAACCATCAAAAAGACCATCTACCATCAAAAAGAGTAAATATACTGTGTTTAAAATATTCATTAATAGGAACTTCGTAATACTATTTTAATCAGTCATTTAAGAAAGGGCTCAATGGCATGTTTTTAAGAAAATGGTTTCTTCACATATATTGGTGCATAATGGGTAGATACATGATTCTGCACTAAAATAGCTCATTTCCACTCGTAACATTGGTTCTATAACTGTCTGAATATAGCATTCATTTTAGAAGTGGCGCAACTCCTGGAATTGAGGCCTTGACAAAGTGAATTTACCTTGACACCTAATGGCAAACATAAGAATAATGTGGTCACAGTTGGTTACCAGTTCCAGCTGTTTTAAATAAACATGGTGTCTCTTGGAGGGAATGCAGTTATTTGTAATGAGAAGAAAAAAAAGGCGTATATAATAAGCAAAACTATAAAAGTGGAATATGTAGAAATCATTGGAAACTCTTCAAATGAAGAGAGATTTATTGTAAAATTGGTATCAACTGATGATATTAAAGAGGTTAGTAAATGGTAGCAGAAATACTACAAGAGAGCCTGCTTGTCAGGAGAAACACAATCGAGAGAAACACCCCGTGATCAAAAAGTGAAACTGCGACTAACAATGTTCAGTGAATACAAGTATGACAAGTACCCAGGGAAAGTATGTGTTTCAGCATTCATCGGATGTTTGATAAGACACACTTTTGATTTGAAGATATCTGCTACAGATATTGTGAAACTTCCGGGTCAATGTGCCTACAGTGAAAAAGTTCCCATTAACGTGAAGAAGATTGAGGATTTGTCTAAATTAATGTGCTACATACCAGATGAACTCTTATGGTTTTACAGGGACATCGTAGCTTCGCCTACTAGCAACAAAAGTGATGATGATGTATAAAGGAAAATAAATTTATTGTTCATTTTTTTCTGTTGTTCTTAACAATGTATTATGATTTTGACACAATAAGTTAATGTTTCTGTTTCTGTGATTATGAATATCAAGTCAAAGTTAGGTGGGAGAACCACCTTGACACCAGAACAAGAAAATAGCTGTGCCAGAGAATATTCCCTTTGTCTGCTGTAGGTTATCCATTGACTCCTAACATTCTGAGCCCGGGCTGGGTTCAGTCTTTGAGCTTTGAGTCGTGCAACGTCAGGGTTCCTCTTCAAAAAACTGTCAAAACACGACCGGCAGTCCCTTAAAAATGGTTTGTCAGGAGGACGAAGTCAAGGACATGCGACTCTGCAGAGTCTGTGAGAATTTCTACCACGAAGAGTGTGTTAGCCTCACTGCTGCTGAATAAGACATTTTTATTTGACCCAATTGTGATCAGTAATTTGTTTTCAGAATCTTATTCTTGTCTTGTAAGTACTCTTCTCTTGAATGATTATTCATTTTTGTTTTTTGAAGTTAAATGTTTGTCAATTTTGTAAACAACTTAATTTTTATGCAAAAACCTGTTTTGACTACACTTTGGAATTATAAAAAAGATTATTAAGTATCATGTTTATTCATTTTATACCAGAATTATTTAATTTTAGCACAACTGCGCTATCAAACTGAAAACAATCGCGATTTGTAGAACGTGGAACAAGGGTGGCCATATCATGTGCACATATTCCTGATATGGCCACTAGGTAGACTTTTGGAATTTTGAACTTTTTGGACAATTAAAGCTATTTTTATTGGGAAAGGAAATTATTTTAAGAAAGTCCATTAGACTGAGAACGAGAAAGATAAAAGTGGTTTACATTTTTTCAAAATGGCGGCTAGAAAAATTCTCAAACCTTAGCATGGCAATATCGGGGACACCTACCTTACTATTTACACTTCTTTATTCTTCCCTAGGTATCTTTTGCCGAATGTTCGTGGTACAGCAATTTCATCTCTCGTACCTTTTCCTTCCTGAAGCCAAACTGTTCTTTTTCCAACTGTCCTTCCACCTAGAAAATAAACGTCGATTCAGTATTGGCAGGAGAATCATCGCCAAGTGCGATATCAAGCTGACAGTCCTGAACTCGTTACATTTTATTAGCATTATTTTTCTTTGGCATTGGTATCAACATTGTCTCCTTAAAATCTTCAAGCCATTTGTCTCTCTCATATATTTCGTCGCAAAATGGTAGAATTTGCTTCTTTTCTTTACCCAAGCATTTAACTAATTCAATGGGGATTCCAGCAACTCCTGTTGTTTTCACATTCTTCATTTCCCTAGGAGTTGCTTCAAATTCCTCCCTTAAAACAGAAAATTCTTTTTTGGTCTTCTCTTACGGCTGTTTCATCTGGCCGCTTCCCTGTGTCATATAACTCTTCTACATATTTTGTCCATGTCTTCATATTCCTGGTTTGTTTTTTATTTCATTTCCGATGTCGTCTTCTATCGACCACATCGAATTTCTATTCTGATTTGTTAAGTTCAAAGATTTTACTTCGCGTTACATTGCATCGTATCTTCCTTTCGTCTCTAGATTTTCTATTTATTTATTTATTTATTTATTTATTTATTTATTTATTTATTTATTTATACAGGCAGATAGGCAGGCAGGCAGGCAGACAGACAAGCAGACAGGCAAGTAACGGACAGATGGACAGACGGATAGATAGACGGATGGATAGACGGTCGAATAGATAGATAGATAGACAGACAGACAGACAGACAGTTCAGAGCCATAGTGGGCCAAGCGCCATTTATTATAAACGGAGAAAGCAAGGATTAAAGTTAAGTGAATACCATAGTTTAATGAAGATTGACATATCATTTAGTTTTAATATGTATACTTTATATTACTTGCTATAAGTTTCCATTGAATTATGGTAATAACTTCATTTTAACTCTTGTTTTCTATGGTTTTAGTAAATGGCGCTTGGTCCATTATCAGTAATTTAATATCGTTCAGCACAAATACGACCTATACATAACATCAAAATATACGAATATATACCACATAGCCTACTATAATATCAGTATATATGAAAATAAAATGTAATTAAACACACAATTAGCAGACAATTCACAAAAGAATTATGTGAGATCATACTAGCATGTACAAATAAAAAGGAAAATTTATATAAAATCAGCCTATTTGTTTTAGCATTAAAAATTAATCTAGAGATTAAAAAGGAATTACGAGTAACCACTTCTGTAGCCTCAATTTAAAATATATGACGTTGTTGTTTAGTCAACTGTCCAAAGACAGGTCTGAACCTCACAAGTGATACCAACAAGGCACCATTTATGAGTCAATTAGGCCAGGAGATGATGGGTTGGGATGGCCAGTTTCTTTCCCTCTTCATTGCATACATCGCCGACTAGCTATGTACAAGTCGTGCCCTCACTTCATTCTTCATCTCTGAATAAGAGATTATACTCTGATTATACTCAATGTTATACTAATGCGAATTCTGACACCACTATTGCAATCAATAGATCTATTAAGGATTAAGGTGGGAATTTCCTACTTGCAATTGTAGTAAATGTATTCGTAACTTTGAAGTTTTCACTTCAGTAATTGAAGTCAAATTCATAACAAAACTATTTATTAAAGTTCTGAGATAACTAATGTGATTCTACTTACAAAGTATAGTTGGCCTGGGGCCTCTGCCATTGGGCGGCGAGAACTCTTCTCCTGATGCCATGACGACATCGGACTTAAAAGTCTTACGGGAGGATAAAGCATTCTTGTCGAATTCATGACGTCTTGCTAGTAACGGTTCAATTCCTTAACTCATTCACTAACTGTCGACTGCCTACCGACTGTGTGCTGAGACCCGTTGGTCCCTGAATCCACCCGAAAACCCACCTCCCAGAGCAACCACTTGAAGGACCGCGTCACTGACTACGATAAGGATCACGACAAGTACTACGATAAGGACCAAGACCATGACAAAGACAAGGAGTAAGATAAGGGCTATTACACTGACAACAAAGATCACGACAAAGGCAACAATGTTCAGGATAAGAAACATCACAAAACAATGAGGATCACGATAAGGACTATGCCAGACACAAGAAGAACCAATGTAAGAAACGTCACATGGACGAAGACAAGAACCATGATAATAATCGCGACATGGACCACGATAAGAACCATGACAAAAACAGAAAGAACGATAAGGGCCATTACAATGACAACTAGGACCACGACAAAGACAACAATTTTCACGATAAAATAAATATGACAAAGGCAACAATTATCACGGTAAGGACCATGCTAGAGACAACTAGGACCAATGTAAGGACGCGAAATGGACAAAGACAGAGCAACTATAAGAATAACGACATGGACCACGATAAGGACCGAGGCCTCGATAGGGACCATCACAAAAACAAGATCGAAAAAGGCCATTACAATGGAAACAAGCATTGTGATAAGGACTCCACCAAAGCAGAGAATAACCACAACAGAGACAACAATGGCCAAGGTAAAGACCATGGCAAGGACAACAAGGACCACTATAAGGACCTCGATAAAGACAAGGACCACAATAAATATCATGACATGGACCATGACATGCACCAGGAGAATGATCGTAATAAGACACCATGGCTTCGACAACAATAATGACCACGACAAGTATTAGGACAAAGAAACAACGACCATTATAGGACCACGAAACGGACGAACACAAAGACAAGAATAACAACGACCGCAATAAGGATCAGAACATGCATCGCGATACGGATAACAATCAGCACTACGACATGGACACAAGGACCATGACAAGCATTACGACAAGCACCAAGGCCACGATTAGAACCATGACAGAGACAACAAGGACCATGTACAACAAAGGCAACAAGATGACGATAAGAATCACGAGGAAAATTACAAAGACTACGATAATGATGACGACATCGACAACGGAAAGCACCACGACAAGGATTACAATAACGACTACGATATGGTTCACGACTAGGAATACGAAAGAATCACGATAAGGACCAAAACCACGATAAGTAACATGAGAAATTGACAAATACAACAAGAGCTGTTACAAGGACCACAACAAGGACAAGGACCAGAAGAAGGATCACGAAGAAGACAGCCACTTAAGGTCACGATTTCACAACATAGCTCGGGTCACAAAATATCATTGCTTCTCTGTACCGAAGGGCAAATGCCTGCTGTGGGATCTAAATTCTGGATTGCTGCTAACGTCACTGTCTTGTCTCGGTAGCTCATACGAGTACATTAGCGTGTCGGTTCCACTGTATAACCGAAACGTCTCCTGTTTTTTTAACGCCTTGTAGTATATAGTACATAAATATAATTGACAACTTAAACATTTAAGATTTTGCAAAAGATATTGCAATTCGTTATTTAACAGATGCATTTAGTAATTAGTATTAATATATCTAATTAGTCAATAACTGCAACAATGCTTTTTAATTCAACCATAACATGAATAAAATTGAATGCACATTTAATTAAACACTATTGCAAACACGTAGATAAAATAGTTAAAATCAACTGAAAGAGTGAGAATGAAATAGTCCAAAGCCACACTTTTAACAAAAAATTGTTTTGTGCGAGTGCATTTCTTACACATGTGGGAAAGTTACTAATAAAATACTGTAATAATTACTCAACAAATGACATAGGTCTAAGGACTCTAAGCCTTTGGAAAAGTTTGTCTGTGTGGCTTAGGAATATTTTTTTTTATTTCATTCTACTTGTTAGTTTTTAATTTGGTGTAAATGCATTAATTAGATTAAAGTTTATAATATTATACTTTGTAATTTTGTATTATTTTCGATCATTAACACTTAATCTCAGGACTTTGTAAAACTGTAAAACTCTATTTCAACGTTATTGAGCTATTTCAACGTTATTTAGACAATAAAAAATTGTTGTGTAGACTAAGATTCGAACTCGCACTAACACGCATAAGTCTTAGCGTCTGAGCTATTGAAACGACACGAGAGCTTTTTTCTTCAGTGCGGAGTGTCGATCTATTCATGAAGGTCCCATGTCGATTCAACTACACGATTTTTGTATATATTTATCTATTATTTACGTCATATTACCATATTTTTTTTTTACAGTTTTTGAAGTGAATTTCGGAACGATGCTAGTAACACACAAAATAGCCTGAATTTGAGTAACTCAATATTCGTTATCTTGTGTATCAGTGCTCTGGTCTCCGATCATGCGCAGTGTCTTACATCTGAGACTTAGGAATATTCAATCGTCTCATCCTTTTCCAGGGAAACTGTACGTACACTCTTCATAGTAACTGTTCAAAATTTACGCCACCCTCTGCTAAACAATATTCTGATCACTTCCTAACATCCGTGATTACACTTCAGAACAGCTGAGAGACCCACAGGCTTCTCTAATGCTTTGTTTCGTGTCTTCTCTAGTTGTTGGACGCACTGGTAGAACACGTATTTAATTCTCCCCCACAAGAAGACTTGCCATGTGACTCAGGATTGCACCATAATACAGCGTTTAGACTTCTGAAAAACAACAAATTTCATTCACACCATGTTCATCTCTATGTGAAACTTGGGGGAAATGACTTCCAGACTCGTGTTAAGTTCTGCAACTTGTTTCTAAACACGGACAGTGATTTCGAGCTCAGAATTCTGTGGACTGATGAGGCAAATTTCAAAAGTAATGGTCAGGTGAATCTCTACAATGTCCTTTACTGGTCTCCGGTTAATCCATACTGACTACGTGAAGTAGATTATTAGCACATGTGGAGCCTCAACACATGGTGTGGCCCCCTCTCACACCAAGTCATAGGACCATACTTTTTTTTTTTTAGGAGAACTTGAATGTTAGAACGCACGCTTCCTCCAAAACATTATGTACCAGTTGCTTCATGATGTTCCCCTTGCGCTTCGGTTAATGTGGCTTCAGTAGGACGGCTGTATGGCTCAATTTTCACGTAGGGCTCTACGAGTTATTAACCAGTTATTTCCCTTACGGTGTATTAGACGAGGAGGAACAGTAGCTTGGCCACCCCGATCTCCTGACTTCACTCCAAATGACTTCTTCTTGTAGCAGAGAATTAAAGACACGTTCTACCAGGTGCGTCCAACAACTAGAGAAGACATGACAAAAAGAAATAGAGAAGCCTGTGGATCTCTCAGCTGTGGTGAAGTGCAATAATGGATGTTAGGAGGTGATCAGAACTTTGTTTAACACAGGGTGGCGTAAATTTTGAACATTTACTATGAAGAGTGTACGTACATAAAGAACATACAACATTTCTCAGAAGATACCATTTCTGTTGCTTTCTGGTTACGGGAAATGGTACTACCACCAATCGATTCTTTACATAGGTTTCGGTTATCAAAATTTTTTTATGAACAACCAGTATCACATAATTTTCGTAAAAAAAGGCTGATACTGGTAGTCTTCAATATATATATATATATATATATATATATATATATATATATACTACAGGATCAAGAACAGAACCCTGTTGGACGCCAAATTTGATAGGTTTAAATTCAGATATTACACCATTACAGTAAAGAGTTTGATATTTGTCTGTTAGATAAGAATTTAAAAACATGATACTAGAATTATTAAAACTATAAAATTTCAGTTTTTATAAGAGAATATGGTGTCAAAATGCCAAAAGATTTGGTAATGTCGTAAAAACGGCCAGCCATTAATCTTTATTTTTCTAAAGCACCGAAGCACTTCTCTAGAAGTTTAACTGTGGCTTCAATTATATTTTGGGAAGATCGAGAACGATATTGATTAACAGACGATTATATTCAAAGTAATTTGTGATTTGATTAATCATTTAACAGGATTTTAAATATCTTTGAGAGTGTTGGAATTATACTGATTGGCTTAACTTTAGAATATTTAAATATTGATGTGTATTTATCAATACAAGTATTGAAAATATGAGTTAATGTTTCACAGATAAAATTTGTATCTATATTTATAATCCCTGAACTTATTCCATAAACATCTGAATAAGAACTATTTATAAGTTTCAAAATGGCAATATTAATTCATTCATTCATAGTGTTCTGCCGAAGGGCAGGTCTTTCACTGCAAACCGAGCATTCTCCAGTCTTTCCTATATTCTTCCTTTCCCTTTGTCTCCTCATATGATCCATATATCTTAAGGGTGTATTTACGTGAACGACCACAAATATTATCAGAAAATGCAGGCTCTCAATTTCTAAAAATTTATAAGAAAATGAATTCACAAATGGACAAAAGTACAAGGTATCACAACAACTTAGGGGAAACCCGGGCAAAGCGCATAAGCTAAGAACAAACAATGCCACAGGCTATATTTTGGTGCTCCCGAAATAAAACCTTCATGGCATTGGTTGTGACAGATGTTGTCCACATATATAAAAAACAGCAATTAGTTTCTCGTACCTACGGACCGTGATATGATTTGAGAAAGAAAATATAGTTAATTATTCGCTTTGCGCGGGTACACGGGCAAAGCGAATAATTAACCCGGGCAAAGTGAATATCCCCATAACATTTTCGCATTTATATTTAATTTTATATTGACTGATAATAAAATTATATCAACACATAAACACGATGTTAATGAGTTATATTAGACGATAGGAAATGTTATTTACAGCCCATTACAACATGTTAGATTAGTGCAAAATACAAATTTGAACATGTCGACGTTTCACTAGCACTGAAGACTTGGATTTCTTCTGCTTTTGCTCCTGCCCATAAGTTACTTCTCTTTCAACGTTTTTAATCTGTATAGATGTAAGAACTTCAGAGCGCTGACATTTTCTTCGTTTACCCCGTATCTTTCGAGCATCCACTTTTGGCACTGGTCTAAATCAAAAGAACTGACCTGGATTCTCTTGCTGACGATGTTGAGGGTTTTGGTGTAACCGGAACTGAAAATCTGAATGTAATTGATTTATTGAATATTCCTTCAATCTCTGAAGATAACGACATCACAGAGATGGTTGATTCTGAGTGGGCATTAACGTTTCTTCAGCCGCTGAAGAAGCTGGCACCGCAGAATTTGTTAAATCTGATCCAGCTGTCGTTTCGCTGACTTCTATCTCAAGTGGGTGATCTGTAAGTAGATCTGGAGCAAAATCTTCATCAACAAACACATTATGGTTATATGGCCAGATAGCAGAACCACTGATTGGAAGGGTCTATTTCTTCAAGTGCATTCTTCATGGCTTCTTCAGACCATTTGGCTTGTTCCGTGTTCCTCTTGAAAAATTAAACCATCTGAAAACACATTACGACCTTTTTAAGTAACAATTAAGATCAGTGTTACTGATTTATAATTTAATTAGTGTGACTTAATGCCTCCACTATGTAAAATGATCTAACACGCTTTATTACAATAGACAAACACATACACAAATGCAGCTAACACTTATATTGCCAAATAAAGGTGGCAGGGAAAAGCGGATAAGTTATCAACTTTGCCCTATTCACTTTGCCCGCAGACGCCATTTCGCTTTTCATTTAAGGTTATACAAACATAAACGTCAATAATCTTCTTCGTAAGTACGGCACTTTAGAAGTAATCGTATCGCCTATATATTACTATCACATAACAAAAAGTTTCTGCAGTATTGTGTGCTGTACATTTGTTTTTCTTACCTTGAAATATTTTAAGAAAACAGTCAATTTTCTTCAAACATACGCTGACTTCTTTTTTCACTAGCTAGAATGACGACAAGTCAGTTCCAACAGCAAAATCTGGTTGGGATTCTTCCTCAAATTAGCAGAAAGCGCTACCTATTGGCGTTTCTAAGAAATATGCATTATTCTCTTTGCCCGGGTTATTCGTTTTGCCCGAGTCTCCCCTAAATATCTCACAAAAGCATAAAAAAGGTTACTAATAATGTTTTTGAAAATTGTTTTATCAAAGTATGAAAAAACAACAAAAAATACTGCAGGTACATCATATGGTAACCATAACATTGTTATGTCTCTCTGACATCTTTAATATTTTCCCTGCACGTAAGAAACACTTATTTCTGAAAAGTAAACTACTCTTAGACATGTAGAGTTGTTTATTTTAATGCAATTAATTTTTATTTGTCCTATATAAAATATATTAAAACTTACATAATGTTTTATGACCTAATTTTCCTACTTTCAAAGAAATGGGCATTATTGTAGTCTACATTTTGCATAAAGGCATATTAAATCAGTGTTCAAAATTTCAGAATTCTATCTCTAATGAGTGTCGAGATATGAAATAATGTGTGAAAATTTTTAAATTTTGGAAAATTTGACTTAAAGTAAAAAGTAAGTTCTAAAAAAATATTATTACTAACCTTTTTATGCTTTTATCAGATATTTAAGTTCTGTTGTGGTACGTTGTAATTTTTTTCCAATTGTGAGTTCATTTCCTCATAAAATTTTAGAAATTTAGAGCCTGCATTTTCTGATAATCTTTCTGGTAGTTCACGTACATATACCCTTAATGTCGTCTTTCATTCGATATCTTCTTCCGCCCCGAACTCTTCTCCCGTACACCATTCCTTCCAGTGCATTCTTCAGAAGGCAGTTTCTTCTCAGCCAGTGACCCAGCCATTCCTTGTTCTCTTCCTGATCAGTTTGAAAATCATTCTTTCTTCACTCTCTCTTTCCAACACATTTTCTGTTTTTGATTCTGTCTGTCCATTTCACATGTTCCATCCTTCTCCATATCCACATTTCAAATGCTTCTAGCCGTTAATAGCAGTATAAACCTGCTGAGTAGTAATTAAGTTTGAAAATTATACCTGGTTTATGCGATTTATTTATGAGGGATAAATAATCATTATTTCCTTTAGATTTTCTCACAATTTTATCTATTAATATATATATATATATATATATATATATATATATATATTTGTTTATTTACTTATTTTCTGCTCTCTAAAACTAGAATGTAGATTCAAATGTTCAATCAACGATGAGAATGACGTAAAGCCTAATTCATGCATGATGATATAATGATGAGTTTGTGGATCTAAAGTAGGCTAAGGCAAATAAACACTCGGATTAAGTTTCTATTTTAGCCACATTGGCAATAAAAAATCTAAAACTGCCTGCTAGAAATCAATGAAGCAAACAAATTAGTTACAGGAATCAAAATAAGGACTCAAAAATTATAAGGCAGGAGTTTTTTGTATTCCAACAGGCTTTGCAATTGTATGCAATTAAGGTCAAAGTTCATGAACGTGATAAATAGCTAGCGATGGAATAAATGGACTCGATACGTCGTGAAATGTGGCGCAATATTTTTAGAGACGTCCCGCCCATCTGCCTCATGCAGATAGTGAGCGCCTCGTCTCACACCTCAGGGTTCACATCAGACAGCAACTTCTTCACAGCCCGCAAACCAATCAGTTATATTCGAACAATTACACTGCACTGCATGATTTCATGACAATTGGAAACTAATATGTGTTACTAGTTCACTCTTTTGTGCTAACTACAGTAGCGTTCTTATTTTTTTTATACTGTACATTTTTCCACGATAAAATTATGTTTACTTAACAAGATTTAGACCTATTAATAAGAGCTCAGTAACAAGAGATCAGTAGGTAATAATTTACTGAGCGGGAATTATTTTGAGGGAGATCTCTAGATCTTTAGATTGGCACAACTATTTATTCTCTGTATCAAAATTTCATCATTGAAAGGTTGCAGTTGATATAAAATTCAGTGAGAAATAAACAGATAGGCTACTCTGTTTATTTATCTATTGATATTGAAGTGCTAGTTGAAGTTTTAAAGTGTCCATACACAAATTTCTGAGCAATCCTAATGTATTTAAATATTTGTGGAAATATGTGGTACAGTTTAACGGCGTTCATACGCAAATGTCTGAACAATCCCAATGTATTTTGTTATAGTTCTGGAAATATATGTAGTACAGTTTTAAACTGTCCATACGCAAATGTCTGAACAATCCTAATGGATTTTGTTATGTTTTTGGAAATATGTAGTACAGTTTTAGAGTGTCGATACACAAATATCTGAACAATCATAACTTATTTTGTTCCATTTGTGGAAAGTATGTAGTACAGTTTTACAGTGTGCATAAGCAAATGTATTTTGTGAAATTTGTGGAAAGTATGTAACACAATTTTGCGGTATACATACGCAAATGTCTGAACAATTCTAATGTATTTGTTACATTTGTGGAAAGTATGTAGTAGGCCTACAGTTTTACAGTATCCATACGCAAATGTCTGAACAATCCTAATGTATTTGTTACATTTGTAGTATGTAGTAGGCCTACAGTTTTACAGTATCCATACGGAAATGTCTGAACAATCCTAATGTATTTGTTACATTTGTGGAAAGTATGTAGTAGGCCTATAGTTTTACAGTATCCATACGCAAATGTCTGAACAATCCTAATGTATTTGTTACATTTGTGGAAAGTATGTAGTAGGCCTACAGTTTTACAGTGTTCATACGCAAATGTCTGAGCAATCCTCATATATTTTGTTACATTTGTGGAAAGTATGTAGTCAAGTTTCACAGTGTTCATACGCAAGTGTCTGAACAATACTAATGTATTTTGTTACATTTGTGTAAAGTTTATAGTACAGTTTTACAATGTCCATACGTAAATGTCTCAATAATCCTAATGAATTTTTTTTTCGCATCTGAAAAATCCTAATGCATATTGTTACATTTGTGGAAAGTATACAATACAGTTTTAAAGTGTCCATGTCCATACACAAAAATCTGAACAATCCTGATGTATTTTATTACATTTGTGAAAAGTGTATAGCTCCAAAAACAAAACAGACATAACAGCCTTTGAAAATTAAGTGTAATACTATGATTTTTAAGTAACTCTTTGTGACCAACACAAACCGTAATAGCCACATAATTACCGCTACTGTGCTCCAACCACCAGAAAGTCTTTGCGGAATGAAACGGAGCGGGGTAATGCTGTGAATGAATGTTGGTGTCATAAGATGTCATAAAGTAACACACGTGGGTACTCGTATCTCTATTGGGTCGCTCTCACAGCACAAACAATAACATTGTTACACACATATTTATACTACCCTAGCTACAAAATTAGATCACAGTTAATCTCCTGGTCTTTTAATCCCTCCATATAGGAAATAACATATGCAGGAGAGCGCATGGTTTTTAAACCGACGTTATAACTATAATATTATCTAATCTACTTCGCTCCAATATATGACGCAATAGTAAGCACATTCCTTTCACGGTTGATCTCCTGGTTGGAGAACAGTACTGTGTTGAACAGTTGAGACTGTGAATAAATGGGAAGGAAAAATGCATGCCTTTTGTAATTCCTGTGATATGGAGGGAACCAAAGGAACCATCTCAACGACTGTTTCTTTGCTTTAATGTTCCAATTGGTTATTTTACGAAGCTTTATCAACTTCTAACGTCTGAATGAGATGAAGGTAATAATTCCAGTGAAATGAGTTCAGAGTCCAGCGACGAAAGTTATCCAGCATTTGCTTTTAATGGGTTGAGGGAAAACTCCGAAGAAAAGTCAACCAGGTAACTGTTCCAACTGGGATTTGAACATAGGCCCTCTCGTTCACGGTCAATCATGCTACCCATCACTCCACAGCGGTGGACCAGTTAATGTTCAGAGGCACAACACAAGGAGTAAGATAGTAATTAATTGTGTAGCCAAGTATTCCATTAGCCATTACGTAAGTTTCACATGGGATAGACCTGCCTGTTCCTCTTCCACTAGCTGTATGAAAGAAAATAGCGCTATGTGATGTTGAAGAGGATGAATTCTCCGCAGACGATAATGATGTCTACTGGGCCGAAAACGACTCTCAGATTGAATTTAATGATCTAGTACGATACCGAAGAATCTCTTGACTAATTGACTCCCAGACTCAAAGTAAAAATCTTCTGGAATACATGTTTCATTACAGACAAAGATAAAATGAAGTAATACACTTATTATCTGAGAAAGGTTTTCTGGTTTAATGCAATAGCATAAATGAGTTAATTTACTTCTATACGGAATGGACTATGATATATGATAATCGAATATTTACAAATGGAGACATTTTATTAACTCATCCAACAGAAGCTGGAAAGTTGTGTTGTTACACAACGGAAACATGCATGGGTCTACTCCTGTAGTCCACTCGGTTCCCATATTTATTCTACGTTCAATTTCTTCTGGAGTGTCATTTATGTTTGTTACTGTTGCTCCAAGATATTTGGATTTTGCCATCTCTTCAAAGGACAAATTTCCAATTTGTTTATTTCCATTTCGTGTTATGTTCTGGTCGCGAGACATAATAATATATGCTTTGTCTTTTCGGTATTTACTACCAAACCTATCTCCTTACCTGCTTGCAAAATCCCTGTGCTTTCTCTACTAGTTTATGGATTTTTTCCTAATATACGTATACACATCACCTGCATAGACAAGTAGCAGATGTAACGCGTTCAATTCCAAACCCTCTCTGGTTTCCTGAATTTCCTAACGGTATATTCTAGAGCGAAGTTAAAAAGTAAATGTGCGAGTGCATATCCTTGCTTTAGCCCGCAGTGAATTGCAAAAGCGTCAGACAGAAATTGCCTGTACGGACTCTGCTGTACGTTTCACTGCGAAACATTTTAATTAATTGAACTAGCTTCTTGGAAATAACAGCTTCAATAGGGATATTATATAAAACTTCTCTCTTAACCGAGCAATATGTTTTTTTGAAATCTATGACTAACTGATCGGTTTGGAAGTAAATCCCGAAAAGACAAAGTATATGATTATGTCTCGTGACCAGAATATTGTACGAAATGGAAATATAAAAATTGGAGATTTATCCTTCGAAGGGGTGGAAAAATTCAAATATCTTGGAGCAACAGTAACAAATATAAATGACACTCGGAAGGAAATTAAACGCAGAATAAATATGGGAAATGCGTGTTATTA
This sequence comes from Periplaneta americana, assembly GCF_040183065.1. NCBI lineage: Eukaryota > Metazoa > Arthropoda > Insecta > Blattodea > Blattidae > Periplaneta > Periplaneta americana. The sequence continues at coordinate 13,968,720 of NC_091128.1, read as the reverse complement.
TTCGGTTGAGAAGCTTTTATCATCTAGTCTGCTGTCAAAAAATCTTAAAGTTAGAATATATAAAACCGTTATATTAGGGTAAACGTTGGTAATTTCGTGATAATTTCATGAAAACTAATTTAAAATGCAAATGTGTAAATATATCCTTATTCCGATTTTTTCATCTAAAAGACGATAACTTGCTGTACAGATCTGGAGACATAAAAGATTAGATACGTTCTTGAATATGTGCCAAAAACCACTTTTACAACTTAAGCTGAAAAGTTGGTTATTTCGTGATAACCTTGGTAATTTCGTGATATTGCATTGATAATTTCGTAAGAGGTAGAAGAATTGTGGAAAAATTCATTACAGTCAAATGAAATTCTCATTTATTGTTACAAGACTTCAAACATAATAATTCCGTCTAATATTCAGAGCAAGAAAAGTTAGAAATACATATCAACACATAATAAGAATGAAATCAAAGTAAAAATTGAAATTGAAAAGGGATCTTCTTTGCCCTGAAAGGGTGAACACTTTTATTACGGACTTTACTATAGCCTATATTACTCGTACTAGGGTAACTCCAAAAGTAATGCATAACGTTTGTTTACTTACTTACTTACAAATGGCTTTTAAGGAACCCGAAGGTTCATTGCCGCCCTCACATAAGCCCTCCAGCGGTCCCTATCCTGTGCAAGATTAATCCAGTCTCTATCATCATACCCCACCTCCCTCAAATCCATTTTAATATTATCCTCCCATCTACGTCTCGGCCTCCCTAAAGGTCTTTTTCCCTCCGGTCTCCCAACTAACACTCTATATGCATTTCTGGATTCGCCCATACGTGCTACATGCCCTGCCCATCTCAAACGTCTGGATTTCAAGTTCCTAATTATGTCAGGTGAAGAATACAATGCGTGCAGTTCTGTGTTGTGTAACTTTCTCCATTCTCCTGTAACTTCATCCCGCTTAGCCCCAAATATTTTCCTAAGCACCTTATTCTCAAACACCCTTAACCTATGTTCCTCTCTCAGAGTGAGAGTCCAAGTTTCACAGCCATATAGAACAACCGGTAATATAACTGTTTTATAAATTCTAACTTTCAGATTTTTGGACAGCAGACTGGATGATAAGAGCTTCTCAACCGAATAATAACAGGCATTTCCCATATTTATTCTGCGTTTAATTTCCTCCCGAGTGTAAGTTTACAAATTATATTTTTATCCTACAGCTTTGCTATTTTCACAAAATGTAGATGCATCCTTAAGGAACAAAATGTCACTTTTGCACATAATCCCCGTCCCTTTCAACTGTTTACGTAACTTAGGAACGAGGGCCTGTAGACCAGCACGGTAAAAGTCTGGACCAACACGTCTGAGCCACTCTTTAGCAGCGTGCACAAGGGAGTCATCTTGTAACCTCGTTCCGCGAAGGGATCCTTCAGTTTACCAAAGAGACGGTAATCGCACGGTGCCAGCTCAGGACTGTAAGGCGGATGTTTCAGTGTTGTCTATCCGAATTTTCTGATCTGGTCTGTGATCTTGTGACTGACATATGGCTGTGCGTTGTCGTACAGTAGCAGAACATCCTGCTTCTCCCGATGTCGTCGAATACGACTCAGTCGAACTTGAAGTTTCTTGAGAGTTGCAACATGCCCGTCAGAATTAATGGTGGTTCCGTGTGGCATGATGTCCACAAGCAAGAGTCCTTCTGAATCGAAAAACACAGTAGCCGTAACGTTTCCTGCCGAAGGTGTACTTTTGAATTTCTATTTCTTTGGTGAATTTGCATGATGCCACTCCATTGTCTGCCTCTGTCTCCGGTCCAAAATGGTGGAGCCATGTTCCATCTTCTGTCACAATTCTTGCAAGTCATCTCGCACTTATCATTGACACTTAGCATGATAACAAATCAAACAGAAGCTACACTGAACCCATTGCATCTCCGTTTTCTTTTTTGTTATCACATCTTGTCTTCAGATTTCTAAAATTCCTATTGTAATACAATTTTTAAAATAGTATAAAATGTAACACTTAATGCTCAACAAAATTTCGCCTCAAACAGCTAAGATATCTATTAGTAAAGCTAAGCCTATATGGCGACTACAGCTGTATCTAAAATTCCAAAAACATTTCTTAAAATTTCATGAAGGTACAATAAATCTTTGTACCAAATATCATATGCTTACCTTTAGTAATAAGCCTGTAATGTAATACAAACATCCACAAAATTTGTACGCCTGAGAAGTCGACGCAAACTTGCTCTCTCCAAACATAAAAGCTCACTGAAGCAACTACAATAGTCACACAAAGCTTAGCTGTATATTTCTGGAAACTGGACAACATATGCAACCCCTTGGCGGAAATTTGGATCTCGTAACAACATTGGTGAGTTCACAAAAGAGCAAAGAAAAAGTATCACGAAATAACCACTGCCACGAAATTACCAATGTTTACCCTACCGGTTGTTCTGTATGGTTGTGAAACTTGGACTCTCACTCTGAGAGAGGAACATAGGTTAAGGGTGTTTGAGAATAAGGTGCTTAGGAAAATATTTGGGGCTAAGCAGGATGAAGTTACAGGAGAATGGAGAAAGTTACACAACGCAGAACTGCACGCATTGTATTCTTCACCTGACATAATTAGGAACATTAAATCCAGACGTTTGAGATGGGCAGGGCATGTAGCACGTATGGGCGAATCCAGAAATGCATATAGAGTGTTAGTTGGGAGACCGGAGGGAAAAAGACCTTTGGGGAGGCCGAGACGTAGATGGGAGGATAATATTAAAATGGATTTGAGGGAGGTGGGATATGATGATAGAGATTGGATTAATCTTGCTCAGGATAGGGACCAATGGCGGGCTTTCTTAACCTTGGGGATTTAGTGAAATGAATTCTTCACTACAGTAAATCCCCAAGGTAAAAAAAAACCTTGGGAACCTTCGGGTTCCTTAAAAGCCATTTGTAAGCAAGTAAGTAAGTATGACTAACTGATGTACTGTGACCTTACCGAGTGAGGTGGCTCATGCGTTCCGGATGGGACTTACATTCGGGAGGTCCGTGGTTTGATTCTCGGACCGACCAACCTGACTGTGGATTTTCCGTAGTTTTCCACAGTTACTTAGGTAAATGCCGGGTTGAAATTTTCATTGTTTTCCTACGGTCCATTTCCCTTCTCCTCCCGTGTGGAAAAAGAATTTAGTTTTCATATCATTCATTTTCTTCATCTCATTCGATAGACATATTCAGGCTAGGACGCATATCTTCGTTTGTTTACGGGTGGGAGGACCTCTCCGCTCATTCCGTTCCTGGGTTCCCAGCCTTCCGCATTATGTCTGCAAGGATTCATTCCTTAAGAGCACTTCCAAGGGCTCTTCGACACTTTCGAAGGGTCGTTGGAATGGATCCTGTGCTGCTTGGCCACTTTTTTCTAATTAATTTATTTAATCTGGCGGAGTTAAGGCCATCAGGTCCTCTCTACCACACCACCAGAATACAACAGAATATAAAAAGATATATAGGCCTACAAGAAATAAATCCAGAGAGAAGGACATAAGAAATAGAAGTAAAGTTACAGACACAAAAGTACAAATGCAAGAAGAATGAGAGTATATATATATATATATATATATATATATATATATATATATATATACTAATACAGTATATTGTTTACCCAATATATTAGTGATTAAGATTATCTTGGCGGTATGAACTTAGGACTGGAGGTAGGTGGCCCCATTGAGTGAGCGGGTGAGGGGCTACATGCAGCCGGTAGGCTGGTACACATCATCATTCATCCCATAAAATTCAGGGTGCACAATAGGCCTCAGTATGGCCGACGTGCAAAAGGGTCATCCCTAACCCGCGCTTAGCCACCTTTACCTAGCCTAACCTACTGTGCCCTTATACTCCAATCTTTCTGCAATATCTGTCGAATACAAAATAATATGATCAATAGTCGATATACTACGCTTAAACCCACATTGATGATCACCAATAATTTCATCTACTATGGAGTTGATCTTCTCAAAAGTATTCATTCATTCGTCCATAGTGTTCTGCCCAAGAGCAGGTCTTTCACTGCAAATCCAACATTCTCCAGTCTTTCCTACTTCCTCTTTGTCTCCTCATATGATTCATATGTATTAATGTCGTCTATCATCTGATATCTTCTTCTGTCCCTAACTCTTCTCCCGTTCACCATTCCTTCTAGTGTATCCTTCAAAAGGCAGTTTCTTCTCAACCAGTGACCCAACCAATTCCTTTTCCTCTCAAAAGGATATTGGTCAAAATTTGAGTTAATACTCTTAAAACAATATCGAACAAAAATTTTGTACGATGTCAACAAAAGTGATAGTCCTCGAAAGTTACTACAGTTAGTCTTTTCCCTCTTCTTAAAGATAGGTAAAATTATGGACTTCTTTCATTGTTTTGGTACAACTTTCTTTACCTAAATAGCAAGTACAAGCCTATAAATATCGATAGACACTCTTGTATTAATTCTCCTGAAATTTGATCGATACCTGGAGCCCTCCACTTTTCCAGCTTTCCTATCGACTTCAGAAAGCGTGGATTGCGGTGTAAATGGTGTATCAGTTTGTATTTGAATTTCGTCCTGATCATTTCTATTTTGCTAATGTGCATTTAGTAGTTGCCCAAAATAATTTTTTTCCATTTGTTCAGAACAGAAAGAGAATCTGCAAGCAAGTCACCATTCTCATCCTTGATCAAATTTACTCTTACCTGATATTCGTTCTTAAGTTATTTTATGCCCTTATATAAATCTCTAAGGTTTTTATTTTTACTGTTTGTTTCTACTTAATTTACTTTTTATTTCAAATAATCTCTTTTCTTGTTTCTAAGTGTACGACTTGCTTCTCGTCTTTCATTGAAAAATTTATATCTATTCACCTAAACTGGATCCTGTAAGAATTTCAATTTTGTCTGTTTCCTTCTTTCTACTACCATGTAACAATCTTCATCAAATCACTGTTTCTTTTTCTTAGTTTCAGAATACCCTATGCTCTGGTCAACTACAAATTTCATATTACCTCTGATATTTTCCCACACGCTATTAACATCGAACTTCTTCTCAATTTCATCGGAGCTTCTTAAAGTGGCAAACCTATTTGAAATTTCGACCTGATAATGCTGCTTGGTTTCCTCTTCCTTTAATTTCAGAATATTTAATCTCCTAATATTAACTTGTTCGCTTGGCTACTGATAGTCTTTCTCTTAATTCTGTAATTACCAAATAATGGTCACAATTACAGTCTGCTCCCATGAAGGTTCGAATGTCTACTATACCAGAATGTATTTTTTTTATCTATCAAGATGAGATCTATTTGGTGTGTTAATCCATCTGGAGAAGTCCAAGTATGTTTATGTACATCCTTATGGGGGAATGTTTTACTTTAGACTATTACATTTTTCGATATGGCAAAGTTGACTAACCTAACTCCATTATCATTACTAGTTACGTGTAGGCTCTTTTTTCCAATAGTTGGTTTACAGATAACCTGTCGTCCTACTTTAGCATTGAAATCCCTAATAAAATGTTCATATGACATCTAGATAACTGATCAAAAGTATGTTCCAATTCCTCATAGAAGCTATCCTTTATATGGCCGTCTTTCTCTTCTGTAGGGGAGTGAGAATTTATAACTACAATATCGCACCATCTACTCTCAAGTACTAAATACGATAATACTGCTGATTTTATTGTTTTATGAATAAAGAATTCTGTTCCTAATTGGTGATTGTTTCTTTCCCTAAAGTACAAAAGGTAATCGCCTATTTGTGAAAAGCCATTCTCATCTGATCTAACCTTCTGTACTCCCACAAAGTCTATTCTACATCTAGCAAGGTCTTTTGCTATTAATATTACCCCTTCTATTCTTTAAAGACTTGTGACATTCCAAGTATCAAATCTCATAGCCTTGTTGCTCTTTGCTGTGTTCGTGCCATACAATCAGTCCCATTACAGGCTTATGTTGGAGTTTCGTAACTAGGTGTTTCTTTTGCGGTGATGGATTTTTAGTCCTCCACCTAACCCCCAAGCTGGAGGATCACCCCCTATCGGCTGTCCACGACTGCTTACTCAATATATTTTTAGCTACACGCCATATCTGGATGCAACCTAAGGGTGAGTCATGCCGTGCTAATAGAGGCCGACAATACATAGAACTTAATATTATTATTTCATATAAATGTTAATTAAATATTAGGACCTATTTATCAACATTTTATTTATCTCTGTGAGAAGTTTCAGACCAATCTGACAATAAGTGTTGTGCAAGGACTTTTTTGATTCAATGGCACATATCAAGTGCCCAGGCGGAGAGACTTCTTGGTGTTTTTACAACCGAGCAATAGCTAAAGGAGAACCGACTCCTAAGCACCAAGACAACACGAAGACAGTTATCTCCTCGACAGTTCTTTCCAAGATTAAATGTGTGTACCAGAGACTGGCAAGTAACGAACTCTTAGAAAGGTGCACTAGTGGCAAAACTCAAAATGCAAACGAAAGTTTACATAGTGTCGTGTGGTTAAAATGCCTTAAAGAAGTGTTTGTTTCACGAAAAGAACTGGAGATTGCCATCACACAGGGCATAAGTGAATTTAATATGCGTTGTGAGGCTTCCAAAGTAGTAAATGAGATAGTCACTGGAGTAAAAACAAGTCCAACAGCTCTAAAGTTGTCAGTCGCCAGAGATGGTCAGAGGATCGTGGACAGCATCAGGAAGGGATCGAAGTCATATCAGTCTCTAGGAAAAAGCTCAAGTTCTCCAAAATCAAGGCTGAAGAAACTATGAAGAAATCTGAAGGTGCTACATATGATGCAGGACAGTTTTAAGTAGGATTTTGTGTTAGCATAATACACACAAACTTTGAAATGAGTTTTTCTCTGTTTTTACTTTTGGACATTTTCCAAACTTTAAAATGCTCCTTGCGATCCAATTTTAAAGCTATCACAATGAAATTTTTCGACTAGTCTCCCCAATATACGACAATTGAAACTTGCTATGCAGTCATTACTCTAAGACACGTGCTCTTTTCTGTTGAATTGGTAAAAGCATGAGTGTGAGTAGGATTTAATGAAAAAAATAAAGCAGTTCTAAAAATTTTTTTTAAACAACATCCTTCCTTTTTGATAATTATTTCATAGCAAGTTTGTTTAGATGCTTCATAAATATTCTGAATATCAAGTTTCAAGGCAAAATGATGAAAATTGCATCGTAAGGAGCACTTTTTTAGAAAATAATTAAAAACTATTTAAAAAACCATAACTCCGAAACCGCTTCACTAATAAACTTCAAACTTTGTATGAACACATCTTTAAACACACCTAATAGATGATCAAAAATTCAAATGACTGAGTGATAAATTTCAAATTTTTTTTTAATTCACCGATGGGTCCCCCTTTGCCAGAGCACTATGTATGTATGTAAGTTATTTTACTGTCTGTGTAGACTGCTACTCTTTTTTCCGCATTTATACTGTCCTGTATTGCTTCAAGCTCCTGCAAAGCTCTAAGAAATTGCTATTTGCTCCGCTTGATTGTTAGAGCATTTTTCATCCAATCGGTACTTAAGCTGACGAATTGGAGTTTCTTCTTTGAATATAGCCGCTGCCGCTCCCACCTTATTTCCCATTTTACTTCCATCTGTGTATATTTTTATGGGATATTCTGTGGTTTCCTCTGTTTCTTTAATGTCAACATCAAAGACGTTTTATAGTTTAACCTAGACTCACTACGAGCGCTGTTCCTCGACCAAAAATTGAACACTTTCGCGCATAGCCATCTTGGGGCAGAGAACCATGTGATTACAATATGTTTACATCACAATTCCGCTTAATTTGAAATAACATAGACGGTTATTCAGTATTATTGAATGTGTTAGGAGTAAGTGCGTATTAATTTAATCAATAGTGTGTATAGTGTTTATATAGTTTAAATGAATCGTTCTCCTGTGATATACGTGAAATCACAGTGTAGGCCTACTATTTTGCTACATAGGAGGCCTATACATATAGTATTTATATAGTATTTTAATCATGTTATGAGTGACACCATCGTGTGCTCTTGTGCTGCATACAACTGTACAAAGAGTGTTCTTTTATCATTTATTTTCATCGTACTCCTATATAAATTCCGCAAGTGGAATCATGGTGTATAGTTGTGCTGCATACAACTGTACGAATTAACGTAAGAAGGATTCGGAAATTTCTTTTCACAAGTAAGTTAGTTACATATATTGTATTAGGATATTGTAAAATGACTGAGAACATTAGTACATATTTATTGTGTTAATAGAAGAGAATGTTTATAGGAGTAAGCGCAAACTTTCTTTTTAGGTTTTCATTGCAAAAGCCTGAGCTTCTCAGTAAAAGGTTATCTGCTGTTAAACGCGATAAATTTATACCATCAATTCACCACAGGCTTTGTTCAGTTCATTTCATAGAATCTTGTTTCTGGAAGACTAATGGTAATAAGTTACTGAAACCTGACGCAGTTCCATCAGTTTTTAATTTTCCAGCCCATCTGACAAAGGTAATCACAAAATAAGTTTAAAAGGCCATAGCCTAGTTAGATATTTGACCTTTAAAATAATGTTTTTTATGTTAATTTATTTGTAACTTATATTGAAGTACGGTACTGAAAGTTACTTATAACATAGATCCATGTCTATATTTTGCAAATCATAATTAAAATGCTCATAAGCTAATGTTTTTTATGTGTTGGAACCCGTATGTCCACATTAAGAATTCTTACCACTTCTAAAATTTATTTCAGATTGAACAACCACCCCGTAGAGTATTAAAGAGATCATTAGAATCAGACAAACATGAAACAAATGAAGAAAGTAACAGTGGTACTATTTTAATAAATACTGATCAGGTCGTAAGATAGCACAACTATGCTCTTAGTCCCAGAAAAAAATGTAAATTAATGGAAAAAGAGCTGGAAAGAAAGAATGAACAAATTGAAAATTTAAGATGTCTAAATTCCACATACAGAAAGAAAACTCACAAACAAGAGGGTTCAATCAACAAATTGAAAGTAGCAGTAAAAGAATTGAAAGGAAAAAATCTTGCCACTGAGCACACACTGTCAGTCATGCAGGATAATTTTTCGGATGTGATGTTAGATATCATTTCTAGAGCAGCTGGTGAACAGAAGGGTGAATATTCTGATATACTTAAGAAGTTTGCATTAACAATGCACTTTTATTCACCAGCTGCATATGAATATCTCAGGCAGAATCTAAATAATTCTTTACCACATGTCAATACCTTACGCACATAGTACAATACAGTAAGAAGGGATCCTGGTTTTACTCAGGAAGCTTTCCTTGCATTAGAGGAACGTGCTAAGCTTTCTTCTCATCAAATATGGGTTGTTCTGATGTTTGATGAGATGTCAATTAAAAAGTGTAGTAACATACATAGCTGGTTATGTAGTAAAGCAAATTAGTAAAACGGTAAATTGTGACACTTGTCAAGAAGCGCTTTATGAAAATGAAAACTACAGCAAGGGAATGTCATTTTTGTTGAAGAAAAATAATGGAGGCCTTCATATTATATTCCATCTGAGGATGTGATAACAGTATGTCGCTGGTGTGAAAAGGCAGTTAGGTTATTGTTAAAAGAAAACAATGGTCTGCCTCCAAAAGGATCTTTGGCAAGTCAAGTGAAGAAATTAGTTCTGGACCAGCTCAATTCTTCAATCCTTTTCCCCCAGTTACATGACCATGTTTTAGACAACGAATATCCCGAAAACCACATTTTAAGAATAATGTATCTGACAATAAATCTGTATGTGAAAATCAGATGTCATCACACTGCAAAATCATACAGTATTGCTTTGCACAAGAAGATAGTTAGACGACATCTCTCTAAATCAATTTTATTTATGAATCAATAGGTGAGTGTAAAATAAATCTGGTTAAGTATTTTCATACTATCTAGATATGGCCTAGTTACAATATTTTGATATTCTTGCACATATTCGATTTAATAATAACAGTTGATGCATTTCCTTGTTTATTGAAATATTTATTATTAGGCCTAAGCAAAATGCACACAGTGTGCAAGATTAAGTTAATGTCCTAACTCGATTAATTAAATATTTCAGGAACTCCATCGGTACAGATTTGATGAATTGTGTAAATATGAATAGGCCCAATCACGAAGACAAGAATTTTTAATTGACAATTTTAGCATAACAGCTTAATATTTGTTGTTCACAAAGATGACGATTACTGACTGACAGTTCCAGTTTGTTCAATTATTTGCTGTTGTAGACTGCTACAGGAATGCAGGTGATTACGTTTCACTGTTTATATTTGGTTTTATCCTTGTTACTCTTTTAGCTTATATTTGGTTGTTTTTTATAGTGTAGTAATAAATCTTAGTGTCTTTTGCGGTTGCGTTCTATCAGCATTACTTTTCGTCCGCTATTTTCACGACCGCAAGATGCACACGATGTGCAAGATTAAGTTAATGTTCTCACTCGGTTATTGAAATATATTTCAGGAAGCCCATCCTACGGATATGATGAATTATGTAAATATAAATACGCCCAATTCATAAAGACGACGAAGATTATTGACTGACAGTTGCAGGATTAATATCTTTGATTATTTGATGTTATACCACAAGAATGCAGGTAATTACGTTCTACTGTTTATATTTGTCTTTATCCTTGTTACTCTTAGGCTCATGTTTGGTTGTTTTTATGTTGTATAGTAATAAATCTTAGTTTGTTTTACGATTGCGTTCTATCAGCATTGCTTTCCGTCCGCTATCGTCACGGCCCCAAGATGGCGGCGAGCGATCGCTTCAATTTCGGTCCAGTCCTATCTTCTGCGCAGCCGGCAGTGTGGGGACTTGGTCAACATCTTCTGCTGGGTGAGTCCAGTTTGAAGGGTCCAAGGGTGCGTCGTATTGTATTCCATCATGCGTTGCGTTATATAGGTTTGATTTTCCAATTATTGTTAGATCTATCGGTTTTATCCCGGCTATAATGCATGATGCATCATATGACACTGTTCTGTAGGCTTGAGCGATTTTAATATTGCACAGCCTTTGAACTCTCTGAAATTTTTCCTATTTTGTCTGTTCTTTATTGCTTCTTCCCATACTTGTGCTCCATATGTTAATATTTGTTAGATTGCCCCCTTATATTATATAGTGCTTATGTATGTATGTATGTATGTATGTATGTATGTATGTATGTATGTATGTATGTATGTATGTAATTCTGTGTGCAATATGAATATGTCCCGAAGGGACTTAATATTCCATAAATCGCTAATTAAATTCCGTTGATCTATATTAAATTGATCTCTGTGAGATTTTTGAGACAATCTGACAATAACTGTTGTGCAAGGACCTTTTTATTCAATAAACTGCATACAATAAAATTTTAAAGTAGAGAAAACAGCATTAAAAACATTTGTCTCAACTCATTTACACACAGTATGTTAGACGACATTGATTATGTGGCTAGACCATTTAGAACAGTCTCAAATATAATATTACGATCATAAAAAATAATGGATTTTCTTAATTTTTCAGCCTAGTGTTCCCCTAGTTTTTCACTACAACAGCATTAAGACTCGGTACAAACAGATTTATGGAGACTTGCAGTGTTCTTAAGAGGAAAAAGTACCGGTATTGGAAAACCTGTGACTTGTTAGGGAGACAACGAACGAATTCATGTGTCATTTGAGCAAAGTGCAAGGAAATCGATTCGTATTGCATACAGAGAGTTACGTACGGCATCACCAACAGTTCATAGAATGTTGCTTAAGAAACATTGGTTCTATCTATATAAATTTCAGTTGCTGCAATACCTCAAGTCTGATAACTAGGCTTCGAGACTTCGGACAATAGAGCAGTTCAGTGGGAAATCCGCATAACGGCGTACTGAATACAGTGGTAAAGCGTACAGTGGGTGGGGGTACTGTAGAATGAATGACAACAAATACGCAAAGGAAAACGCTCTGGATTTGAAGGTAAAAGGTAAAGGTATCCCCGTAACATGCCATGAAGGCACTTGGGGGGCATGGAGGTAGAGCCCCATGCTTTCCATGACCTCGGCACTAGAATGAGGTGGTGTGGTCGGCACCACGCTCTGACCGTCTTTTACCCCCGGGAAAGACCCGGTACTCAATTTTATAGAAGGCTGAGTGAACCTTGGGGCCGTTCTGAAAGTTTGGCAACGAGAAAAAATCCTGTCACCACCTGGGATCGAACCCCGGACCTTCCAGTCCGTAGCCAGCTGCTCTATCAACTGAGCTACCCGGCCGCCCCTGGATTTGAAGGTTCTGACAAATAATTTCGTTTTTATAGAAACCCATTTTCAAACTGTGTCTGAAACTATTACACGGATAGAAAAGTCAGAGCAAGAGATGCCGGAAGCCCTCAAATTAATTGAAGAAATGACGCAGAGAATTAAGGAGACACCAAGTACACCGATTACTGAACGTGTGAAACAGAAGTAGAAATCAATTTTATGTAAAGATAACGGATATGGAACAGCAATTTAGTGGACATAGAGTCACCCGAGAATAAAGGACTGCCTCTTAGAGACTGCAATGATGTTAGGTTTCTTCGCTTTGCTCCTATCATGTCATGCGACGTAGAGAGCAGCTTTTCAGAGTACAAACTTTGTTTGGCAGATAACCGAAAAAGATATACGTTTGCGACACTGAAAATGTATCTTGTAGTGCATTGCAATTGGGTACTGTAACTGCACTTCCTAAAGACGGCCAATGGGATAAATGAAGAAATTAAATTTGCTACGTGTTTATTTCCATCATTAACTTACTTACTTACTTACAAATGGCTTTTAAGGAACCCGAAGGTTCATTGCCGCCCTCACATAAGCCCGCCATCGGTCCCTTTCCTGTGCAAGATTAATCCAGTCTCTATCATCATATCCCACCTCCCTCAAATCCATTTTAATATTATCCTCCCATCTACGTCTCGGCCTCCCCAAAGGTCTTTTTCCCTCCGGTCTCCCAACTAACACTCTATATGCATTTCTGGATTCGCCCATACGTGCTACATGCTACGTCTGGATTTAATGTTCCTAATTATGTCAGGTAAAGAATACAATGCGTGCAGTTCTGCATCATTCCATCAGTTCCACCATTAACACTGTGTATAATTAAACACAAATGCTTATAAAAGACAGGAGAATAAATGCTTTTCACATTCTTTTGACATTGTCACTGTGTAATGTATATTTACTTTCAGAATGTACATATGTGTGTGTGTTCCCCCATACTACCGTACTCTATTCTAAATAGCAACGTTGTTTCCTCAACACATCTCTACTTTTCACTACCTGCAGTGAGTCAACAACCTATAGTACATGCACAGTAAACTTATTGTATCGGATCCCAAGTCTCGAAGCCTGCTGATAACGATCGAAATAGATTTAACTTTACCGTATCCATGTTGGGTAGAATTGGAGAAACCTCAGTTATTTGGATCTCCGCATTGCTTATTCGGACGACTTCACTTTTCGCTTGAGACTCAAGTGTTTTGTGAAATGGAAAAGGAACGTATAGTGTGTCTTTATATGCATGGTAAACCTGTTCTTTCTTCAAGAGTTTACTGTTCGTGCACCATTTACCTTGACAGCTTAGATTTTTTATTTTTTATTTTAGTAGGTTATTTTACGACGCTTTATCAACATCTTACGTTATTTAGCGTCTGAATGAGATGAAGGTGATAGTACCGGTGAAATGAGTCCGGGGTCCAGCACCGAAAGTTACCCAGCATTTGCTCATATTGGGTTGAGGGAAAACCCCGGATAAAACCCCACCAGGTAACTTGCCCCGACCGGGAATCAAACCCTGGGCAGACGCGCGGCCAGACGCGCTAACCGTTACTCCACAGGTGTGGAGGACAGCTTAGAAAATTTTATGCTTCCACAAGTGGCATATTTACAACCAAGCATAATTTTCCAGCAGGACCGTGTACCTTACCACTGGGCCCAAAATGTTCGTGATAGTTTGAATCTGCATTTCAACTGTAAGTAGATTGGAACCCTTGCTCCCCGATATTACGCCGCTGTGTTTTATTTTTTTAATTTTGTCTAGGATATAGTGTACACAAATAGTATTTTAACATTAAAAACTGAAGCCAAGAATCAAATATGCAGCATGCTACTGCAGACATGCAACAAAAAACGTGGAGAGAACTTGACTACCGTCTAAATACCCAGTGGAGCCCATGTTGAGGTGCAGAGCATTAAACTTTATGATTTGACGATTACATTAAAAAACCGTATGCTCATATCTTCAGTAGTTTTTAGTTATTGATGAGTGAAATCCTTCACAGAATTCTGAAACGCTGTTTATTTGTGAAGAGAAAATAATTCTGACTGTATTTTGTGACATATAGGGTAAGGAAAGATATTTTCGTGATATAGGTATATTCGTGATAATTTTTGAAAAACCTTTCAAGAACATGCCTTCTGTAGAAAATAGTTCTAGCGGCTCCTAGTAGTACTGCATTGTTTCACGGATGGCTAAACATGATTGATTCCATCTTAGTTTGACTGTGCTGGCCATGACAGAAAGTTGTATTGTGCGCTGCGTATTTTCTTAAGAATTTCGGTAGTTTTTGAATTGTTTCTAGTGTTGCAGTGATTACTGAGCACATATTTAAATTAAGAAGTCCATACTTGTGCTATACTGTAGTACTAGCGTTCCTCTAACTATATATACATATATATATATATATATATATATATATATATATATATATATATATATATATTGTATTACTGATGTTAATGGCGTCAATTAAAGCTTAGGATATGGATGCATTTTCATAGCTTTCTTCTCGTTAAAGTGATGGCGGTCGAACATGCCTCAGTATTTCGGCCCATAGCAAGGTTTCTGTACCTTTGCCAGAAAAACTTATTTGAAGAAAATTATTACCCGTAAAACGTACTTCAATTCTACCTACCTTTTATAATTTAGTGCCTATCACGAAATTACCTACACTATTTTGATTTTAGATCTGTTGTGCCTAGGGAAATCCAGGAAAGGAATATGGATCATAGAATGTTAGGTTTTTGGTTGCCCCTAACAATAATTATTTAAAAAAAAGGCACCATCAAATTAACAATTTAATAAACAAGAACTAAACAGAGTAGAGAGTATTACTAACAAATTACAAATATTATACGAAAATAACAAATTATAAAAATGAGTACACAAGAAATAACCCTGAGTATAGGGCTTGTGGCAAAGAATAATTTGTTAGGATACCCAACTGTAATAATAACTAAATATTTCTCGGAAGGAGGAAGCTAATGATTTTACCAAAGATGGAGAATAATAATAATAATAATAATAATAATAATAATAATAATAATGATATGCACTGGAAAAAAATGAAAATCCTGTAGGACTCCAAACGATATCCACACTGGACAAGAGCTGCCTCGAATAAAGTAATAAAATACAGAACTCCAACCTTGAGATGACGCGGATCACAATCCGCGAGACAACATCGTCATAGGCACGCACAACTATTACCACACGTCAAATGTTCCATACGAAGAATCTTCTCTAGTCGTATAGCGATGATAACAATATTCCGCAACTCAGAATGTAACGAATAATAGAGAGCTGGCCAATGCTCTGCTTACGATGAGATGCGTCGTAGCTGGGTCTATACGACTATAACATCAAATCTGCGTCCCTCGAAGTGAATCCTCCATGTAGCCGATTATATTCCCGTTCAGCTAGCCGGGCAAACCCAGGCTTGACAATAACGGGGTGCAGGCTGCCGACGAGAGATAAGCTGGAGCTCCACACACAACTTGTCCTGGCTATCTCCTTCTGCAGAGAGAGCTTGTCCTCCCGATGCCGCTCGTTCCTTCTTCAAGAGGCAACGTACCCCCACTCCAATCCCCCAGTCTCCAATTGGAGATGCGGAAAATGGGTTGCATTCAAGAATAAAAAAAAAACAATAAGATATAGCCACCAACATACAGAAAAATATTCCTGCAGCATGTAAATACAGCACAGACCCCCCCACCCCCAAATTTCGCCATACATATAACATAAATAGGCGAGAAAGAAAAAAAATAAAAAAAAATTACATGCTGCAATAAAAACCCAATCAACTAGTAATAATTCTCACTCTGTAAATTGACATAGTAACAGAAAAATAATAATATAACATATAAATCTCTCTACTAGGCCTATATATAAAAATGATGATGACTTAACAAACGGATGACGCAAGAAGCAGAAACCAGATATCGGGATAATGCTTACGCACAGGAGGAAGGCACAATCGTCCTTTTTAATTGAGAAGCATGAGCACGGAATGTGGTGCCCTTATCATATTGTAATCTAAAGGTAACTGGTTAATCCAAAGCCACAATTTGATATGGTCCTTTGTAACGGTGGGCTAATTTAGCAGCAATCTGATTAGCCCTATTACTGACCGGATGATGTAAATATACCCAATCACCAATGTGAAAAGGATTATATTGATTATATTGACGAGCCGACAACTTGTGACTCATTCGTAAATTCTTCCTAGCCGTGGTGCACAAGGCTTTCAATTGTTGCGGATCCGGAGAATCAGGTAACAAATCTTCAAGGAGCCACAGATTACTCAGAGGAGATTGCGGTCGATAAGCCATCATTAGTGAAAATGGAATTAACTTATGAGATTGATGACGAGCCGAATTAAAGGCAAGTTGTAACCAGTCTAAATGAGAATCCCATAAGGTGTGATCCTGAGCATGATAAGCTATTAATGCAGACCGTAGATTTCGGTTAACCCGTTCAGCTTGCGATGGGTTAGGGTAGTAGAGAACAGTCGTAATATGCTGAATTCCTGTACCAAAACAGAAATTTCTAAATTCTCTAGAAGTAAACTGTGTAGCATTATCCGTTACCAAAACTTGAGGGCACCCAAAGGACGCAATAATACCCTTAAGTACACTTAAGGCACTCTTCATGGTAGCTTCACGAACTGGTACCAATCAACAAAATTTGGAAAAAGCATCTACAACTGTAAGAATATATAAATATTTCCAGTTTTAGACCGAGGAAATCTACCAACAAAATCAACAAACAATTTTTCCATAGGTCTATTTGCTAGCGAAGATGCTAAATTTCCATATCTCAATTTTTTGCTGGTTTACTTAACCCACAAACCTTGCACGTCCTAACATAATTAGCTACATCTTTAAAAATTCCTTTCCACGTAAAATATTCTCTAATTTTACCCAAGGTTTTCAAAATGCCCAAATGGCCCCCAATAACTGAATCATGATAATATCTCAAAACTGCGGGGACCAAAAAAGATGATATAACTATCTTAGGCACATCACTGTCCTTAGTCTTAAAACAAACTAGTCCCTGCTTAAGTAAATATGGAGGACATATATCGCCCACATGAAGACGCTTATGCATTACACCTAACACAACATCATTAAGTTGTGCTTCACGAACATCGTGAAATAATAACGGATTAGTATCCAAAACAGGTGCTGAATACTGTGGTGTTTCAGGTAGAACTTTCTCATCAGGATAGCCTTCAAACATCCTTGAAAAAGAATCAGCAATAATATTCTGGGTACCATGAATATGTTCCACCGTAAATCTAAAAGCGGAAAGATGCAAGGCCCAACGCGCCAACCTTCCTGATTTATGGGGACGAGCCAAGACCCAACTAAGAGCTTGGTTGTCAGTCTGCAGGCGGAACTCAACATTTTCCAAATAAAAACGAAATTTCTCTACCCCAAATAATAGAGCTAAGGCCTCCAATTCGTAAATTAAATATTGACGTTCTTGATCAGTAAGAGTACGTGGTGCGTAAGCGATGGGACGGCAGCCCTC
Source organism: Periplaneta americana (assembly GCF_040183065.1). Taxonomy (NCBI): domain Eukaryota; kingdom Metazoa; phylum Arthropoda; class Insecta; order Blattodea; family Blattidae; genus Periplaneta; species Periplaneta americana. The sequence continues at coordinate 13,950,837 of NC_091128.1, read as the reverse complement.
TTCTGTCTCTTGCATGAGAACAGCTGCTACCGCACTACCGCATGCATCAGTCTGCAAAATAAATGGACGTTGATAATCGGCCAAAGCCAAAACAGGGGGGTAGTAATAGCCTCTTTAAGCTTCAAAAAGTCTTTGTCTTGCTCCTCGCCCCAAGAAAAAGGAACCCCTTTTTTTCTAAGTTTGTTAAGTGGTGCCGCCAATTCAGCAAATTTAGGAATAAACTTAGAAAAAAAGTAATCATCCCAATAAAGCGAGCTACCGCTTTAACCATAACTTCCACAAATACTATGTACACTTTTTTATTCTTCTCGGTGTATCTTTCGCCGATTGTTCGTTGCAGTCCAATAGCATCTCTCGTGCATAAATGTGCATATTTTGGACGTTTGTGCACATATCGATATTGAAACCATATTTCATGTATATTTTTAATATTTTTGTTGCGAGAACTGTTTTATAGTTTTTTGGACTTGCATAAAACATATAGCAATTATTTTATTCAGTTAACGACGCGTTTTGTATATAACTACTTCATTTGACTTGGGGAATACGTACAAATTACTGAAATTGAGCGGAAAGCAGTAATTCTTATTTTATCTAGTTAGGTCGTACTTACTACTTTCATGCGTGTATTCTTTGATGGACTTCAGAATACGGTACACCTGACAGGGTGTGACTGAATTTGGTGTGTTTGTTTTGATGTTCATTGTATGGAGAGCGTTGTAATGTATTAATGAGTTGGTCTGCTATCTTTGCAAAAAAAAAAAACAGTCTTTTCCTCTCAGTTTCAATAGTTCATACGCATTCCTCGAGTAAATCAAGGAGTTCTGACTAAATTTTGTCGAGAACACGTGTCGTCAGCTAAAGTGAAGAATGATGGTCTGAACAAGATGAAGGAAATCAGCAAAGTGCTTCGAGAATACGATAGTGATGTGAACGTTAATCCTATCGTGTTACCAGTTTATAAGTTTTGTCCCCACACTTCATGTGCTGTAAAAAGAAATGTTTATATGCATAAGTTTATTTTTACGGACAGGAGAAACAAAAAAGGATTTTGAACGCCTGGAAAAGATTATTATGTTACAAAGTTTCATACAGTCATGAAGAAATGAATTGTCTTTATAAATTTGATTTTAATTAAATTATAAATAACCAATAAGGCAATAACTGAGAAATTAAAGTGACTTTGTCCTTCTTTAAGCTCAATAATTGAATATTTGCCATTATATATATATATTTTTTTTTTGTTTCTCGTGGGTTCCTATACTATGGTAATTTTGGAGGCTCTTCAGCATTCATATAAGTTCATATTTCCGCATTTTAAAGTGCTTATTTGAGTGCATATATTATGGATTTTAGTCATCATTGATTAGAGTTCATGTTAACACTTTGCTAAAAACATAAAATTACTTAGTCATACGTTAAAAAGTGTTAAAATTTTAAAAAAGGTATGTACCTTCGACAGACGGCCCGTTTCGACGTTATGTCTCGTCTTCTTCAGTGTCTCCTGAACTACTAGTGCTTATAATTCTCAACACTAGTTATGAAATTTGTGCAGTCTAAGCCTATGTGTTTTGAAAAATATTGGGAAAACCAAACTGAAAATAGGAAATGTAATTCGTAAAATGGATGCAATTATATATTCATATCGGATCTGCATATCTTAACGAAAGTCAGTAATTACATAGAGGGTACTATATATATTTCATGTTTAATTAAGATTATTGACGTATGGGTGTTCGTGTATATGTGTGCATATTTTGGACCTTTGTTCATATTTCAACATTAAGAGCATATTTCTTGCAAATTTTTTTTGTTGGAAAAGCACTGTTTCCTGTTTTTCTGGACCCTCAATTTTATTCCGCAAGTCCAGTAGGAGAGTTCTGTACAAATTGTGTTGATAAAACGCATCATAAACTTGATGGTCTGACGAAGATGAGGGAATTTGCAAAATGCTTCAAGAACACAATAATGATGCAGACGTTAAACCTATCATGTTACCAGATTATACGAGTAAGTTTGGCCTCTCATTTCGTGTGATGTAGAAAGAACTTTTTCCATGCACAAGTTTATTTTTACGGACAGGAGAAACAAGTTGTTCCTGAAAACATGGAAAAATTTTTATGTCACAGAGTTTCATACAGTCATAAAATAAAATGAGTTGTGTGTATCAGATTGGTTTAATTGAATTAGCAGTAGCCAGTAAGACAATAACTAAGAAATTAAAGGACTTTATTTTCCTTTATGCCCAATAATTTCGTTAATATATTGTTTCTCGTGGGATCCTATACTATGGTAAGTTTGTTAGCTCTTCAGCTTTGATGCATATAGAGTATGTAGATTTTTGGTATTTTAAGTACATATTTGCATGCATATTTTAGGGTTTTCGTGCATATAATTCTCAACGCTAATTATAAAGAATTGAATTCTTTCGAAACATAAAATGTACAGTTAGAAATATGTGTCATCTTCATGAACATACGTAAAGATTAATTGTTGGTCCTACAGAATTTTTCTCCTCTAATAATCAATAATCATTCATGAACATGTTTTTTTACGCACTTCAAGAACTTTTTGGAATGTTCTCAGTTGTATTAATTTTATGTATTATTCAAATTATCTATTTTTTTACTTATACACTTATTTGCTCTATTTATTTGTTCGCTAATCAAACGTTTTGTTTTAAAAAGTTTCTTGTGTCTTCTAAACAATTTTACTCAAGAGCAACGTGCAGGATACGTACGTATGTATGTAATCCGGCACTGCCGCATTGCAGAGACATTGCCGTTTCAACCTATTCCACAATCCACTTGACTTGTCTGTGTACACACTTCACCCCAATGCGTTTGTTTGTGTCATTTTCATCTTGTATTCTCCAGTTCGTGACTTGTTAGCTTCGATCGGAATTTGTCGTGGATCAGGCCTTACTCAACCTTCTCTTCCGCTGCACCCATGTTTGTGGAGAGAGTTAAATTAAACCGAATTAGACTCACCCAATCCAGAGTAACCTGGATTGTTCTCTGCTTGAGATCTATTGATATCATCATCATCATCATCATCATCATCATCATCATCGCAATTGTCCCATTCTTATATTATTGACTTATTATACTCCAATTTTACGTAGAACCCTATTTCACCTGATAAAGGTATATTAGGGTTATAAATACATTATAATAATATTTATATGATATTGATTAATAAAATCTTATGTTCAAAATATTTTTAAGTACAATATGGCATAACTTACATTACATTGATGAATGAGGTGAAATAAAATGATGAAATAAAAACGATAAAGGAATTAGATCTTATGTTTAAATTAAGGAATTTGTAAAATTCAGTAAATCTCAACGGTATTTTATAATTTATATACATGAATGATTGAAATAAAATGAAATGAAATTGAAGAATAAAATACAAACTTATGTTTAAATTAACAAAATTTTATAAAATATGTACAATGTTATAATTTACATCTTGATTACACATTTTTACTATATAACTTAGGAATACTGTATATTTATAATGAACAATTTCACGTGTTAAATGTAAACTAAGACTATAAATACCTAGTTAAATAGTTTCAGCTTAGTAGTAGCCATCTTCAGAACTAGTTTCCTCAGTAAAACTAGTCAACTAGGTATTTACAGACTTAGTTTGCTTTGCATTTAACATGTGAAAATGATCATCATAAATATATTCCTAAGCAATATTATAAATTAAACAACAACTAATTCAGAAATTTCTTCAAATCCTGCACATAATGATTTATAAGTATTTTCTAGATTGTACAAACTGTCCTCAAATTGCTCAATTTTTCAAGCTGAACTTCGGGCCATCAAATCTGCGATACAGTGGTACAGAGAAAAATTAATAACAAAAATGCGCGGATATTCAGCGACTCGCAGGCTCCGCTGAACGCAATAGATGATAAAATACATAGTGTAAACGCAATTGCTGTCTTCATAAAATTGGAAGAAATACAATAAAATAAAAGAAACAAAAAAATAATGCTCCCATGTCTGCATCTCCCTGACCCGCCCGCGGGCACACCGGATCCACAGGAAACGAAAAGCGGACAAACTTGCGAAAACAGGCTCCACGCCTGATATGAAAATTGCACACAACAGATCTCTAATGTTGTGTTACGCATGACGTTTAATAAATATACGTATATACAAACACACACTACTAACAAGTGAAACGACCTCCGGATTTCAGTATGAAAAGTGTCAGTCACCAAGGAACTTTTCTTTCCTGTTGTATACCATCGCCTCCAATGTAAACTGCTGGGTCCTGACTCTGTAATCCGGAAAGCCCCTAAAAAAACTACTTCGAAAGATTAAAAATAATGATTCCAAGTGACTTTTCTTGTTATTGTAAAACCCTGCAATTAGCAGAACATCCCCCTTTTGGAATGTCCTATGTTGAAAGATCAAGATATGCACTAGAATGTGATGTAAATTGCTGGCGGTTGAAATTTCTGAAGCAGTTACACAGTTATTTCGCAAAAATATTGTCACAAGCAGTTTATGAATTTCTTCAACACATTTATTGTAAATTATGTCCTAATTAATTTCTAGCAACTGTAAATTAAGTACTTGTAACAGAAATGTAAATACTGTAACTATAGCCCCTAACACTAATAATATAAATTCAATGAGCATATACAAATCAAATCATGTGTTCAGATTTACAAATTTTTAAGACGTAATTTACATATTCTTATATTAACTTTTACTTTTTTATTATCGTCATTACCATTACGCTCATAACAATCTTCTTCTGCATTATTATTATTATTATTATTATTATTATTATTATTATTATTATTATTATTATTACATTTGCATGTGGCACTATATGCCATTGAAAACCAAATGGATCCGTATTCGATTCCTGGCACACAATTTTAGATTTAGCCCGTTTCACTAAGACTGAGTTGCATCTCTTGTCTATAGGGACAGTAGTATTGCTATTTATTCGCGTAATTCATGCGCCTGGAATTTCTCATGAAATGAAAGAAAATGCATACCGGTATTTTCTTATACTTCATAAAATAATTGATGCAGCCTCTGGAATAACAGCCTAACGTTTCCGGCATATATAAGTTACAACTTCCTCCTGACAAAATATTATTTTCCTCCAAGAAACACAGCGCTCTCTAGAAATATTTGAATGTCGTTCTATGTATTGCTGTTATACCAGATCTAAAATGTTTGATGCTCTGTATCTCAAATTCTTGTAGTTAAGTTCTTGTTCCAGAGAACACCTCAATTATTTATACAATTTTTTAACGAAATAGCGAGTATCATCATGTTGAAACTTAACAGTCTCACCAGAATGTTTAATTGCGGCACGTTCAGTAGCCTTTGGATTATCTTAAAAACATATAAACTGTATGAAATACCTACGGCTGTTGAGTCACGATTGAGCATAGAAGTGGAAAGAAGTTCAAGGCTAGATTTATTTTAAATGCTAAAAGATCTGTAGGTGAATTCATATACCATAAATTTTCTCCATTACGGTGTATACTTGCTTTGATTTTGATAAATTTGATTTTACGTCTCATCGAGATCTTTTGGCAAGGGAAGTAAATATTTTCTCCTTGCATCGCACATAAAAGTAAACAAGTAAAGTAAATCCGTGGTGCTATAGCCTATGAAGGACCAAGACCGACCAGCCGGCTGCTGGGCTCACGTCCACATGCCGAAGCAGAGGTGGACGATCATCCAACCAGAATGGAGGTATCGTTTGGTTAGCACGATGATCCCTCCTTGCATCATACATAGCCTTTCTAAACAAACCCACATGGGAATAGACAAGTTATCTCATGGGAACAGTTCTTAGTTTTTCTTTTCAATGACTGAGTCAGATTACTGTGCCAAACGTTCGTGAGTATGATTTTAGGAACAGCAACAATTTTTTTTCACTATTACTATCGGTGGTTATACTGGCATAACAGTTCTTGTTTGTACAGGGAAATTTTATTTTTACTTCAATTTTTATTGTAGCTGAGTTTTTGAATGTACTTCACTCCCACCCCTTCTACTAGTAAACTTCCATCCGTCCTCCACAAGAACCAAGGTCGCATATGCAGTCAAAGTCGTGTTACGGTCACAGTTCCTTTCTTTGGAGTAATGACTTTTGTGCATTGGGAAAAAACATAATATTATGATTTTGAACTTAAGACTTATCATCTTACGACTACTTTCTTCATGGTGGTTTTCCCCCCTCTCTCGTCGTCTGGTATAATTGATGTTTTCCTTAGTCTTTTTTTTTTTTAGCTAATATCATTTAAATGAATGCATTAATTTCACCAGATTGTTTTAAGAAATAGCCTTTCCATACCTCAAAATTTTCATCATATAGGCTACATTCAAAATGTACGCATGAGTAAGAAAATTATTTTTTCCCTCCAATTCCTCAACATTTCTTAATCTGCATGTCGCTTTTGTCTTCTAATAAGTTTAGATGTACAGGGCCGTGATACTTTCCTATCACGATTTCCTATTGATCTGTCTTCAATAAATAACCACTGTCTTTCAATCTGTGAGTTTGTCCTTGTATTTCATTCTACAATCTCTCAATGGGTGAGATTTCCTAGCAACATGCTCCTTACTTTTAGCGTAGATATAAATAATTTTAATAATCTTACATATCTCTATATGCCGTGGGACTGATGCCGGATGGTCTATGGCGAGCCCTCGGCCTCACTTCATTTCACTCCCTTTGATACGATTAGCTGGTTGGGTTTTTTCCGAGGTTTTCCCCAACCATAAGGCAAATGCCAGGTAATCTTGCTTTTGGCGAATCCTCGGGCCTCACTTCATCTCACTACATCTCACCAAAATATTGTAAAAATTGTAGAAAATTGTAAGAAATTATAGAAAATTGCAAAATTGTAAAATTGTAAAAATGGTAAAATATTGTAAAAATTGTAATTGTAATTATAATCTTGTAAAATTTTGACTTGTTCCACAGCTTAAAGCTTCATTGTTAATGTAAGATCTATGGAATATAATAAATGAAATGAAAAAAAAAAACAATTACTACATACCCTTATTGGATAAATGTTGTAATTAGACTTCGTGGAATTGCCACGAGAATCGTGAGGTTTACTGCGCGCGCGGTATAGACTGTGTGAGAAGGGGGCGTGCAAAGGATGGAGTATGCCTCTGATGTAAACACTGAGCAGTGTGAGACTGTGTGAGAAGGGGGCGTGCAAAGGATGGAGTATGCCTCTGATGTAAACACTGAGCAGTGTACTGCGGTTACAATAAAACCTGTATCCTGCATTCAAGAAATATAATGAATGATAATTGAAGTAGGAAATGTCTAAACATGTAAATACACAATTATTTTATACTAAGAGATATTAACTCTTAAAATTTAATGTAAGATACTCACATCATCCTTGAATATGTGCATTGCAGTGAAGAGTTACGTACATTTTGAGCGACTGCAAAGTAACCTTCTTCGATGGTCACTTAAACATTTTTTATTTTGGGAAAATGCACGCTCAACATCACACGATGTAATACGTACATATTTGAAGAACGGAAAGTCATTACTTTTTAGTACACCAACTTCAGATGTCTTGTCGTGACCTGATGGTAACATCATTTATAATACGAAGTTGTGAATAGGCAGAATTTTTAGCAATAATGTTTCTCAACTTACATTTCACTTTTTCTGAAATTAGTGAATTGTTATTTTGGATAACGGTTTGTGATACTTTATCCACTATATTAAGGGCTTCTGAGAGTTGTAGTTTAGACGATTCTAATAGGATGATGCTTTTGGACACGATTTTAAAATTAGAATCAATGAACAGAATATCTTCTAATAGCTGTTCAGAAGGCAATGATTTTACAGCTGCAACAGCGGAACTGTCTATGCTATCCAATGCATCAATTACCTCCATTATTTTGCCGTAATGTTCTGCATAATAATTAACAGCATCCAACCACGTTCCCCAAAGTGTCAAGACTGGCTGCGGGGGTAAGGATATTCCAGGGGCAATTATTTGGAACAGCAACACTCTCATTGTAGTATGTTTGATTGAATTCTTGTCTGCACTGAACAGATGTTAAGCTTTGACTATTCCAACCACAGTAATGCAAAAACAAGTGCTTACATAGGTATACATTATCTGTAGCTGCTCTATCTATTTGGACCGGTCACAACTCTTAACATGAACTGCTTATACTACGAGACCGGGCGGTCGCCCACCTCCTCTATACTACCGTACATCGGCAACCTGATTGCATGCTGCGTGTGGCAATTCAACGAAGTCTAGTTGTAATCCTTCTTTACTGGTTCCCAAAATCTGAAGTATTTTCAGAGCTCTGCAAGACATGCTTCTAAACCGAAAGTTATCAACAAACTGACACAAGGAAGTGAATTATTGCACTGCAAGTGAAGAATGGTAATCGTTGATGCAGCTGCATTATTAATCAACGAAACTAGTGATAAATACAACTGATTCTTGTTAGGACTATAGTGAAAAAATAATAATTTAATAATTTCATGAAATCATCAAACAAGAAATTACATTAAATCATTAATGGAAACTTAAATCGATAACACAATACTAAGATAATTATGTAAAATGTATAAAGAAAGCTTGATACAAAAAAGCGGTAAATTCACTTACCTGTTCATTACCATACGTAAGATAAATGTCAAAGGTGGTAAAAATCTGTTTATTACCAAGACTGTCATAAAAGTCAAAGGTGGAAATTACAAGATAAGTAGACGTATCTGTTTTTACCGGAGATTTTATAACCTGTCTGAATTACCATAAAGTGAAATTTGCTTATATTACCGATATTATTAACAATTGACGGAGAAAGAGCAAAAAATAAGTACAATCAAATAAAAAAAATAGAAAAAATTGACTTATCTGGTTTTACCCCGGGCTGAGTGAGTTAATATCCGTGTTTCTAGTCTTTGAAAGTATTTACACAACCCACCTGCTCGAACTCTAACTTCTAGTTTCTCGTTACAATTTTTAGCGATATCCTCTAAATTGTTATAGTACGTTTAATAATTGTTTGACAAAGCCCTACAAGCGTCCCACCTTGCCGACCAGCGCATAGTTGATAATTTTTTTGGAAGTAGCTTTTCGTTACTGTCGCTCTTCTTCATCTGATCTTGAAGTTTCATCCAACGTGTAGTAAAACCATTGAACAATGTGTATACCTCTTGCTCAAACATGAATAAGTTTGTAGCCTGAAGACAATTAGGTGCCGCTGTACCTACAAGATTTAACGACTGTGCTGAACATGGCACAAAAATATCTAATGGATTGTGAGAACGAATTCTACTGTAGTTTGTAACCCTGAATAATGTCCTGCCATATTTGACGCATTGTCGTATGACTGTCCCCTCATATCTTTAATAGGGATGTTTAAGGATGACAGACTATCCAAAACTTCGTTTTCTAATTCGCCTGCTGTATGTCCTGAAAATCTGATACATTTTATAAATCTATCTATCGGAATTCCATCTTCAAGGACATACATAACTATAAGCGTAAGCTGATCAGAATTTATGACATCGGGAGCTGAATCTGCGCTAATAAAGTAATGCTTGGATGCCTTAATTGTTTACACTATTACATTCAACATTTCTTCATACATTAAGTCAATGAATTCATTAAAAATTGTCTTAGACAAGTAGTTTGTTTTTCCACTTCCTGGGATACCGTGTATTTTGATATGGTTTTTCAAGAAATCGTCATATTCAGCTATAAGTTCTGAAAGTCCCATAAAGTTTCCATTTTCATTTGAACCAAATATTTCATTGTTCTCCCCACCTCCAAATGCTAAACCACGAATAGCAAGAAACTTAATGACGCTTTACAATTCGACGAAAAACTTGTTTCCAGTAAGTACAATCTTGTAAATACTGTTGATGGAACGCGGAACCTATTTTACCTAATATATTCCCTCCCTTTGTACACTCGCGATGTTCATTGCTACGTTCATGTTTAGTTAACCTAATTGTGTTCTTCCAGTCATTAAATCCCTGTGTGAATGAATGTTCACCGTGGTGAAATAGTTTAAAAGAAATACAAAAGAAAAACTGCCTTTTCTTTCTGAATATACAGTAGTATCTACTCCCGTTTTTTATACTCCCAATTCTGTAGCGTAGTGAAAAACAATTGTTTAAAAGAGTATCTCACTTGATCGGTGCAAACGCGTTTCGAGATTGAAAAATCTAGTCTGTTGATATGCTCTGTACTGGCAAATTTCGTATTTTGCAGTCAATATCATCTGAAGTTAAATTTAACAACAAAGCAGGTTCAGATAAATTTATTTTGAATTTCACATCAGTATCAGTTTTAGAATGTGTGAGTTTATCATGGTCACTATATTTTTCAGAGTTTATGGGGTCGGCGTCGGTTACAACAACCTCGTCAAGGAGAGCGGTCTCAACTTGTTCCAATTTTGGGGTTTAATTTGGGAATTTGTTGGAGTGAAGTTGAGGGTGTTGCAGAATGTGTTTCCCAAACACTGTCCGAGGTGAAGAGCTTGTTTAATTTTGAAACTTTCTGAAGCACTTCCGAAAACTATTTTCTTTCTCTTTTTAGAGTTTCCGTTTCTATGACCCACTTGCACTATGCATCGACTGCATTTTTTCACACGCCCACACGTGCCCACTGTTTGTATTGTATTCCTATAAATATTGCCGGCCCGGATGGCTCAAGCGGTAGGGGCACGGCATGTCCCTATCGCTCGGTCCGAAGGGTTGTGGGTTCGAGTCCCGCCTCGGGCATGTGTGTTGTGTTTGTATTAGTGTAAGTAAAACAAAGGAAACAAATGTAAATGGAAACAGAAAACAAAATAGATAACTTTGGTAAACGGCCTCTGGCCGGTCTAAATTAAAAAAAAAATACGACTTCACAGCCTTCACTTCAAGAAATATCACAGTTAATGAAGAAAACTAATAATTAACATTCACTTATTCAATTTGCTAACTGAAAATGACAATACATAACGACACGTCGACACAAGTTAAGAATGCCAACTGAAACTACGAGCAGAATATAATTTTGGTATAACGTATAAATCATTTCAAATCTCAAACAACAAAACGTATTTCACTTGATTCGTATTTATATTATTATTGTCGCGTTTCTGCCTGCAGCTTTTTAAACATAGTTTCCGTTTCACCTTAGTTTTCTTTTCTATGTGCTACAAAAGCTGCAATTGTAGCGCCTCTTGTAGCAATAGGATTAAACTTATACTGCAGAAACTCTTAGAGCAATATCTAAATGCAGAAACGCCTAAAGATTAATGAAGTACAGTATTAACCTGTAGGTAGAAAATTATGATCGAAAATTAATTTTAATTTGTTATTAATTATGTTTGAATAAAAGAATGCTGTTCGACATAAATGAAAACTAGAACAGCTTCGAAACGGCCCCTCTTTCATGTGCGGCCCTATGCTGTAACCTAGGTTGGTCTAGTGGTAAATTCCTCCCTGCGCGCGCGCGCGCACACACACACACACACACACACACACACAAAATATATGTTGATTTTACTTATTTTATGTATTGAAACACCTACACGTGAAGAAAATAATTTGAGAAACACTTGTTACACACTGATTCCGATTGGTTCTATGTACAAGCTTGTGACGTCACATGCCAGAAATGCTAGCACATAGAGCAGACGACAGCCTTCCCAGCTACCGTCGACTCAAAAGCACTGTAACTTGTTTCACGAATAGAATGGCCTCGCCGGATTTTTAAATCAGTAGCAGGTCAGTTTTTCAGGAAAGGAAGAGGACTACAACCGTTTCAAAAGAAACTTCATAATTTTGGTAGAACACTCGTGTATGTATCATGTATTGCGTTATCCATAACAATAATAGAATTAGGTGAAATATTAGGTAAAAGCTGTTCCTGAAAACATTTTTTAAACGGTCACTCTCCATTTCTTCGTAATAATTGTTAGTTGAACGCGATTTCAACACCAGTAACCCATTTTTTTACAAATCTCTGTTCACTACTGGCATGGAGTACTATAATCCTGGAACTTTTACTAATCGGCGCACGAGGAACAGGATCGTCATCAATAATTGTCCACACTTTGTCTTTTGTCATGTTCACATTTATCCATGTTTCGTCGGAAAAGAATACGGCACGTTTGGTTGTTCTAATATCTTCATTTCGACAAAGAAACTGATTACGTAGCGTAACTATGTTCTGACGTTTCATCATTACATACTTGTACATGGAATTGTTATGTGAGTATTAGCCGATTTTTATAAGTTATTCTGTGTGTTTGTATAAATTGTCATTTAGACCTATTATAAAGCAGAATAAGGATATAAATATGTTTAGTTAATATTTAATTATATGTAAGCCCCTTAATGTGCATGATAATGATTTTTATATTCAAGTGTTACTATTAATATTACTACTTTCGTTATTGTTTCTATGTACTGTAGGCTATATTTCACTTCTGGTAGTGTAGAAGAGAAGGCCTCATGGCATTAACTCTATCAGAAAAAATAAATACGTGAATAAATAAATAAACAAATATTTTCGCGCCATATTAGTCTTCTTACAGCGGAACCAAATGTTTCTCATTATTCGTCAAAGAGACGATCGAGACGCAGGAAAACGAAACTTCTCTTTGGTACTTTTTAATGTAATTATTCAGCTTGGAATATACCCTTCTCCACACGAACTTAAAACATTCCTTCCCAATGTGGCTGTCGAAATTTCAGGACAATCTCGTGGCCGTTTTTCCGTCGTCTGTTTGTGTCTCCTTAAGAATTCTACTTTTCAGTAATTCCAGCCGCTTTAATAGTTCTTTCATACACTTAGTGACGAAAATAATATGTTTACCACATCCTCGCATCGTCATATTCTTTCTGAAAATATTCGTGAACCCGGTATGTAAGCTCTTTATTTTCAGAACCAATATGGTTCCTTCTTCCACCAATGAAATAAGAAACTACAATTAAGCATAATATAAAACTTACACTTAAGATTGCCATTTGTGACAAGTTCACAACACCACAATTCACATCAAACTGCTTGAAATGGCAAACTGGTTATGACTGTAGCATCTGTACGCAATAGGAACTAAAGAAACATTAGCTACTTTTATTTCAACCCCCCCTCCCCATACCTGCAACACAAACAGTAACGTGCAGGTTTTCCGGAAATATGGTCAAGTAGCCTCAAAAGCTAAAAGCCATTGAGGTCAAGACTCTGTATTAGTGAAATGCACTATAAACATCAATGATCAGTAGTAATACAGTCTCTGTGCGCAATCGTGTTTCAGAATTTTAGCTTACCATTATCTTTTGCGCGCAATTGTGATAGACCTACAACCCATAGAGGTTAGACCCTGCTCACATTTTCGAGTTGTTGGAAATGTCAGGACTTTCGCATATCCTAATCAGTTAAATGGGATGGTTATAACCAGCATTGTATTGTACAGTAGACAGTGTCGCATTCCTGACCATTCAATAGAAAGTATCAATTGTGTGAATGTGTTAAAGTTTAACAATGAACAAATTGCGAGATTAGAGCTGTATTGCAAGCTCCAAATTACACTGGTAAACATGATTTTTTCACAAGAAAACTAAATGCTAATTCTAGTGCAGTGTTTTATCCCGAATTCGAATAAAACTGTTGTGAAACAGTGACTGTGAATTCATATAATGCAACATGGCTTATTCATCTTCAGAAATCAAAATCAGTCAGATGAGCGGCGATTGTTCATACACTCACCGAAACTTAGTTAAGGCTTTACTTGTGCATAATGGCAATGTATTCCACTGATATGCATGCCACTGATGTGAAAGAGACATATCAAAATTTGAAATTGCTGCTAGAAAACATCCTGTATGCAAAATACAACTGGAATATATGTGGAGATTTGAAGGTGATACTTTATTCTGGATTTGCAACTTGGATACATTACATTCTGCTGTTTGTTGCGTGCAGGGATAGGAAATCTCGCTACATTAGGAAAGAATGGCCTAAAGATGAATCTTTTATTCCTGGGCATAAAAATGTGTCAAACACCTCATTAATGAATCCTGAAAAAATATCTTATTTACGTCTCCTGCACATAAAACGGGGACTCATGAAACATTTTGTAAAAACAGTTGATAAAAATTCTGCTGCATTTATGTATGTATCTATTTAAAAATTAAATTTCTAAAGTTAGTGATACAAAACTGAAGGAAGGAATTTTTATAGAACTACAAGTAAGATTACTAATAGCCTATTGGATGATGAAAGTTTTGAGAAACTGTTAAATCCATTGGAAAAAGCAACCTGGAAAACATAAAAAATGTCTGTTGTAGTTTTCTCGGAAATCACAAAGCATAAGACTATTGTAAAATAGTGACTTTGTGAATTCATATAATGCAACATGTCTTTAAAAATTCACTTCTTGGACTCCCACCTAGACTTCTTCCGGAAAATATTGGGGCTTATAAGGATGAACATGGAGAACATTTTCATTTCATTTCTACAATGGAAATGAGACCAAGGCAACTGAAGTCCCAGTATGCTGGTAGACTGCTGCTGGACCATGAAGAAGACATCCCAGATGCAAAATATGCCCGAAAATCATCATATAAAACTTTTTAAGTAAGCCAAAATTAGTGTATATTTATAATTTAGCATTATGTAAGCATTAATTCTATAATGTCTTTAAAATTCACAAAATAAACCCTCCCTGATGGAAAAAATCTGAAAGCGTATTTGAACTCTGGGTGACAAAGACACTTAGATTTAGTTCTTGTGAAAGGAAGAAAGTTTAATTTTGTTGATCAGTGTTATTAAAAGTCGTAGAGCATGCAGAAGACTTGGCAACAGAGCAGTTGGACGCGAATTCGCAATTTCAGAATTCATTTTTTAATTTTCTAGCTTAAATAACACACCACAACTATGGCAGAAACGATCATGAATTACACTAGTAAATGCATACTAGTATATTTTATTTAACAACACTTCCAACAGTGCAGATGTTATTCAACGTCCAAATGCAAAGTGAGAGAGAAATGGCCGACAAGTTTTGTCTGGAGTCTTTTATCAAGGACAAGTTCTTATCTTGCAGTGAGTCTTAAATTTTACTTAATTTATGCTACCTCCTTAAAATACAAATGCAGTGTGAAAAAAAAGAGAGAAAAATTAAAAATATAAACTGTCTTTTTAGCTTGCGTTACAAATAAAATGCGAACATGTCACACGAATAAAAGCCACTATTTCATTGGTGTGACAACCGCACACAAAACTACATGAATTTCCGGGACAGAAACGGAACCATTTCTGTTTTATTGTATTCACATTATTGCCAGTTGTTCGTTCGTCGTATATTAGAGATATTTACTATGGAATCTATTCCTGCTTTAACACGAAGAAACCACACGTCTCTCTTGTTATCGCAAAAGCTGTTCACGGATGCTGATAGAAATAGAAGATAGTAGACCTAGTTACAGAGTAATTAATTAATTAAGAAGAGCTCATATCAGTGCTTATATTATAGCCTGGTCACAGCGAGTTTCGGTCGAAACATAGCAGTCATTCTGTTTTCGAAGGAAGCTACAATAAATTAATATATTCGTGGTAGATTATTGGATTACGCCTTCCTGAATTCATCAGCCATCGCCTTAGTTCTGCATATAAGAATTTTACAGTAATCAACACTATAACCAAGTAGGAGCATGGCCTGAATCTCGATAAAAGCAGCCGAGATGTGTGAAGAATCTTGTCATGGGGATAAGTGAGCTAGCTAGCTGCAAGTGGAAGTGTAGTGACAGAGAGATGCTTCTTAGAGCACTTTCTTCGTTCTCTTACGCGGAAGTAGTTTTCACAAGATAACGAATGGCCTATACACAAGTTAAAATATTTTCTGCATTATATTCATCAAGCAAAAGAGGAAAACGAATCTATCGCATGCCATATCAAGATATGGTGCATTATGCGGAAGATAACTGTAACTTTTTTAAAATCTAGCTGCTCGTTAGTTTCGCAATTCCTGAGATTAAATAAATATTTAACAGTTTAAATTCACTAATATTGTATTACAAACTCCTCATCGTTAAACAATTTCAATATTCCATAAATTACTTTGGTCTATAAGTATCGTTGTCTTTATACTGTATCTGGACACCAAATTGAAAACAATATAGGGTCAGACTGAACGTCATGAGCAACCCGTTTTTATAAATCTAATTTATATTTTTTAGACAAACCAGGCACATCATCTTAATCTACATACTTTTCTGTCACTTTTCATCATAGTCTCCATTTCTTTGCACACATTTCCCCCCCCATTCTGTAAGTTTGAAAATTCTCTTGCTGTAGAAGTCCGTTTCATCTTCCCGAAGACACTGACG
The DNA here is from genome assembly GCF_040183065.1 of Periplaneta americana. NCBI lineage: Eukaryota > Metazoa > Arthropoda > Insecta > Blattodea > Blattidae > Periplaneta > Periplaneta americana. Next base: position 13,934,451 of record NC_091128.1, on the reverse strand, counting down.
CACTGCTTTCCGAATATCCTCCAGTGTCTCGTAGCGTTGGGCTCGCAGCTGCTCCTTTACAGAAACGAAAAGATGATAGTCGGAACTGTAGGAAGATTGCGGAAGAGTTTCCAACCCAAATGTTCTGATTTTCTTGACGGTGACACGATCAGTGTGAGACCACGCGTTATCGTGTTGCAGGATGATCTCCTTTCCAAAGTATATCCCGCGCAATGCATGGTGGAGCTTCAAAACTGTCTGAATATAGCGGACAGCATTTATGGTCTGTACAGATTCAAGAAATTAAACCAAAATGCATCCCAGAACTCATCAACGTTTTCCTTATTGCGTTCTGTGGAGGCAGTTCGAGGGCGACCGCTACAAGGCTCATCTTGGATGCCCGTGTTCCCATCTTCGAAATGTTTCACCCATCTCCTAACACTGCTGGCGCCCATGCACACATCTCCGTATGCACGCTGAAGTCTGAGGTGAATTTCTGCAGCAGATTTTCCTTCTTTAGCAAGGAATTTAATGACAGCACGCTGTCGAAACGAACCATCGTTGTCGACCATTTTGCAAACATTGCCTGTGGTGACATGATAAAAGATAATGACGTCACAATGTGTCAATACATAGTGTAAAGTCTGTAGATTATGATCATATAATCGTTTTTGTTACATTGTTGAAATTAAAGTTATAGCAATGTGTTGCTCATGACTTTCAGTACGACCCTCTGTACATCATATGAGACAGAATTATTCTAGTAAGTTATATGAATTCAATTGGATAAGAAAAATAAATAAATAAATAAATAAATAAATAAATAAATAAATAAATAAATTAATTAAATTCTCAACTTTAATTGTATATGACAGTTCGTGTATGAACTTTTATCAGCCTTGTTTTGATCACAGTGTTAAATTATCGTAGCGTGGTTCTGTATAATGTTTGTTTCACTTTTACAGACAAACACTGCATTTGAATCTAAATATAGGCCAAAGAGCTAACTTTCACATCCTTCTCACTTAATCTTTCATAAGCATGCCAATATTTCCGTTCGATGATGGTGAATAATAACTTTCGATAACCTACTTCTGTTGAATAAACAACCAAAACTTATACAAGGCCCAGGGTTTTCATGGTGCTCAGCCAAGTCTTGGATATCTACAAATTTAGAATTCAGCAACAGACATCATCATCATCATCATCATCATGCCCAGTGGCGAAGCTAAGGCATAAATATTGGGTAGGCTGAAAAAATGTGCTTGCCTTATATCTTTTTATATAGCAGATGTTTCTCGTTTTTCTATCAATTTTTTTGTGACGCAGACTGCACAAGAAGATGACGACCACTCATTTTCACCCCCTAACAGAATACAGGTATAACAATATAACTTAATTGTCTTAGAGCACCCTGTTAGTCAAGGATATTTCTTATATAATGAAAATTGAAATTTTTTGTTTTGTCTTCCTACATCCGCTATTTTAATATGTAAATGTAGTGTCGATCTCCTATCTTTGTAAGCTCATATTATTTCATACGCCCAATTTGAAAACGATTTCTCTTTTAATTATGCAAATAATGACTTCAATGTTCTCTCATTATGAGCCATAAAATTAGTACGTAACACACACACGTGCATGCACTTTTGGTTAACTTGCAGCGTTGTCAGAAAACGCCAATATAGCGCGGCGTATTATGTTACGGTTGAGGCTAGTCCCGCGGCCTGCTATAAAGCCGTAGCGAATCGATATCCCCTCCTCCCCGTCCTTCCCTCAAGCTTGCGAGTACCGCTGCCTTTGAGCGAGGCCGTCGCGCGTCGCTACCAGGCTTTTGCCACAAGCCTCTCGCAGTGGAATGACTGTCAACTGTGAATTTAATATAATATGGAAGGATCGGACTGAAACTAAGTGTTACAATACATCGTTATTACGAGCTTATACTGTTACTAGATATAATAACTCAAATTTTTTTGGGTAGGCTAAGCCTCAAAAGATTCTTAAGAGCTTCTCCACTTTCACGCCGCTTGTTTTCGCGATTAGCCTGATTCGGCTCAGTATTTCACCGTCTTTCTAAATGAATACAACAAATAGACTATGTATAAGTAAATATAAGTAGCCTACTTAGAATTGCAACCGATTGGTGATGCATCTAACGATCACGACATCCTATGACATGTATCGACAATGATAATGTGTAATACTTATCGATAATGGCAATCTGTAAAACCTACCTACAACTACAATCTAGCCTACAACTCTTATTAACAATAGCTCATTACACCTATCGAGAATGGGAACCTATGGTATTTGTCGACAATGCTAGCTTTTGACTGTATGACACCTTTCGAGAATAACACAACGTTATGACAATGATTAGTAATTAATAACCTATAAACTTCAACAATAACTACGAAATGTCTCAGTAATGACAAAATATTATGTGAGCTATCGAAGATGGGAACCTATAGCACTTATAAACCTGTGGTATCTCTCGTCTATAGTATCAGCTTATAACACTAGTCGACAATGTAACAATTGCAAGATCTTCTACGGCAAGGCATCCGATCCTTCCATATTGAATTAATTTATGACACTTAAATAAAGACTTAGTTGCCTCATGAGTGATCCTTATTGGTGTCATTTGTGAGGTTGAAACCTGTCTTCGGACAGTTGACTAACAACTTAAATAAGCGAATCAAATGACATTTTAAAATATTCCTTTAGAGAACGGTCTAAATAATTGAAAATGGTTATTATTATTGTTATTATTATTATTATTATTATTATTATTATTTTATATATGTATGTGTACAGGGTGATTCACGACGATTTACCGTCCCATACGGAGCTTATTTCCGAAGACATTCTGAGCAAAAAATGTCATATAAACAATTTCTCCTAAACTCAATATTTTCAGAGTTGCACTCTTTTGAAATTGTTTGTAAAATACCATTGTTCCTGAGTTTTAGGTATAAAAGAATATTATAGATAAAGAATTAACTAGGTACAGGGTTGTTTCCGATCTCTGATAATGAATTTGAATGACATGTGCGTCAGGAGTCACACGACAGCTGAACTGTGGTACGAGGTGACAGACCAGTAGTGAGTGATCTCATAGTCGAGTGCACGGCGACTCACAGCAGAAATTCCCAAGAAAATCAAAACGACCCTTTCCGATGTCAAGTACAGTTAAGTGAAAATAAAAGAAGCTTGCAATAAGCGAGGTTTCGTTATTTCCAAGAAAGGCATCTTCTCTGTACTTAATAAGATTGGTAAAGTTCGAATGGAATTAATTTGTATCATCTCGTGGGGTGCGGCGACTTGTGACGGGGTGGATTTGCTTGCTTTTTCCACTCTGGAATTAATCCCATCCGTAATTTGCCAGTCTTATTAGGTACACACAGATGTCTTTTTCTTGGAAATAATTAAACCACGTTATTTGCAGGCTCCTATGATTTTCACGTAACTGTACTTGGCATCGGAAACAGTTGTTATGTACCCCTCCCAAAAAGGCTCGATTTTCTTGGGCATTGCTACTGTGATACACCGAGCACTTTGATTATGAAATCACTCTCTACAGGTCCGTCACTTCTCGCCGCATTTCAGCTGTCGATGTGATTCCTGACGCACATGATGTCGTCCAAAGTAGTTATCAGAGATCGGAAACAACCCTGTATTCAGGAGTATAATTTCTTTCATTGGCTAGCATTCTGAAGCTAAAAATGTGTTGTTAATTCCATAGTTGCTTCGTATAGATTATGTTTTTTTCCGATTTTTAAATACAAAATCACATTTTATTACGCATTTGTCACAAAAGTCACGCTACTCTTGTAAATTCTTCAAGACTGTAAATTAGGATGCATAATTAAACTGTAAAGAATCAAGTTCTTAATGTCGTATAATTTGTAACAATTTTTCTTATAAGTGGGTAAGAATGATGTCATTTTCAGTTAAAAATTGAAAAACAAAATCTGTACAAAGCAATTGACAACAAATTTTTAGCTTCAAAACACTAGCCAATTAAAGAAATGATACTTCTGAATAGTTCATTCTCTATTTATAGTATTCCTTATCCTTAAAACTAAAAAATAAGGTAGGCCTATTTTACAAACAACTTCAAATTAGTGTAACTTTGAAAATATTGAGATCAGGACAAATGCTTATATGATATTTTTTGCTCATAATGTCTTCGGAAATAAGCTCCGTAAGTGACGGTGAATCCTCGTGAATCATATATATACATATATGAATCGGTGAGTCGAGAAAGGAACCACCTATACTTTGTGTGGTTTTCTGTAAATTAAAAAAAAAGTGTCGGAGAGTTAGTATTCTAATGTTTGTGTGTATTTTATTTTTTCAGAGAGGTAGAGAAAGGGTCACTGCTGTCAAAAATTGAATGTAAATATTAATTTTGTATTTTACTGTATTCAGAGAAAAAACTAATTCATTCTAGTTACTTATTTTCAATTCTACATGAAAGTACCAGACAAAAAATTGGCACTTCAGATTACTTTATTGTCACTTTTGCAAACATAAAATTAAATTGCAACCTCTGAATGAAATAATACGTGAACATAATGCTAAACAGATTAGACATCATTATCATCATTACAATCATTACAAAAATAAATTAATATGTTGTAGTTACTTTCTTTCATTTCTACTTAAGTATCAGACAAAATTACAGCACGTTTTGTAAAGCCAAAATTCCTATTACAACCAAAGAAAACCAGAAAGCAAGCTGAGACCAAAAGTGAAAACCCTTTTCTGTGGTATAAACGGAAGGTTTATTAAAGTTCTACAAATGTCTAAGCGGTTTGAGTCTTAACTTTACCAAGAAAATTCTAACTGATCTTGTGCTTCTTCAGAATCCATTCAAAATTACTGTTCTCCTAAATAATTCCAAACAAATATTGGAAAGCTAACAAATTAAACTTTGAAAGGATACAAAGGTTTACTCAATGCATGTACACATTCATTTATTTGTCACATAAATGCAGCCAGTGTCAAGTCAGGTGATGCAACTTATGGAATTGAACGAAGCTATGTGCAACAGTTACTTCGTTTCTTCATCAAGTCTAGAGAATAGGTTGTAATCTATTTCTCTACACAGTTTTTGTAGGTAGTTCCTTTCATTACCAATAGATAGGGCTGTCTTTAAAATATAAAGAAACAATGTATAACTCAGTTTACCAAAAAGTATCACTTACTGCCTTTCAATTTTCACCGATTCATATAATATATTGTTCATATTAAAAAGTGTAATTTACTGTTGTGGTTCATGTTGATGTATTCTACTCCTGCCATATATTTGTACTGCAACAAATTGTTTGCGTTTTAATATAATATGTGACCCGTTGCGCGAAAAGTCTGGAAAGGAAATTTTACAGGAGAATTTGCGGCATAGGCCTAAGAGCTGTATATCTATGTTTTGTCGTCTTGCGCTACTTGTAGGCTTATTTTACATAATGCTAAACTAGAACGTAGTTTTACACAGTGCTTCTTAAATAAATAAATCTTTCTTATAGTGGCTTAGTGGATAAAGCATCAGCACGTAGAGCTGAAAACCAGTGTTCAAATCCCGATGCCGGAGAGAATCTTTCCCCGTTCCACTACTCTTTCATTGTACGATGACGCAGAATATCTGCATGGAAACTTCATATGTACTTCGGTACATTAAAATAATTTATTAAAAAATAAAATAAAATAATAATATATATTTCTTATAGTTGCTAAGAAAACAAGTGAAAATTTTAATTGCATTTTTCTCGAAAAGTACATAATGTAATATCAACATTCAATAAGTAACAATATCCTATAAACTATTGCACCTAGAACCATGATTTTTTTAAAATGCTCAGTACTTCATCCTCTTTTTGAAACTGCAAAAAACAAGAAAATGATAAATCCGATTTTAGGTCCCATTTCCTACAACAAGTCACATATACATTTTTGAATCAATAACATTCTCCTAGAGATGTGCTTTAAATATTATTAGGAATTTGTAATATCAGAATCACTATCACTTTTGAAACTGCAGAGTGCCCCGTAAGTTTGGAACCATAAAGCCAAATTCTTGAAATACTTTTTTTTTTTTAATATCGTTAAGTGAAGAGGAGAGGCATTCAAGTGATTATGTTTGCTAGCAACCGCAATCACAGGGAAGATGACCCGAAATTTAATCGGATGCACCAAGAACTTGCACTCATTACATAGAGTTGCGTGGGAAAACTCATTAAAATTTCCAAGACACGTGGTAGATAAACCGCGTAGTCGACCACCGAGGACGTCACCAGACGAGCTGACAATACATTTTCCCACGAAACTGTGTGTAATCGCACACATTCTGGGTGCAACCGATTAAATTCGAGGGCTTCTTCTCTATGACAGCTGGTGCCAGCGAACATGGTCACTTGAATGCATTCCTCCTTACTAAACGACATCACTAAGGCTTCAAAAACCCCTGCGTTGGCTAAGTGATCAGTTCTTGAGCCTGTCATACAAGCGGTCCGGGTTCGAGTGCCGGTCAGGCCTTGGATTTTTCATTGAAAAAATCACAGTGACAGTTGTCGCGGACAAGGTCGTAGTTGGAGTTTTTCTCGGAGTTCTCGCGTTTCCCCATATTAGGCACCTACATAATTCCTTCAACATTTCTCCATTCCGTCATCATTCCATGGCATTCTCCGAACGCCGGCTGGCGACACACGGAAGGGGCTGGGCTATGAACGGTGGGAGGTTGCCTGTTCGAAACCTGGATACGCAGCGAACCTTAGTGTAGTCAACCGGTTTGGGTTTGTGAATGCCCCTAACTTGAGGATTAGCGCAATAGATCGTGAAAAGGTCACAGTGCTGGTTCTGCCCCCTCCAGATATTCCATTCCATTCCATTTCGGGGCTTCAAAAGTAGCCTATATGTAAAGAAGAAGAAACATTCCTTCAGAGATTTGGCCTATGGTTCGAGATTTATGGGACATTCTATAGCAGGGACGGAAAACTCGTATTGTAAACAGAGCAGTCAGCATGAGTGCCTACATACAACAGCAACTAAGGTAGCGGGAGTAGCTAAGCTCTCTGAGAGAGGCAGTTCTCGTTCTTGCTGTATAGAATTACGTTAACTTTATGGCACTCGTCTCATTTAATTCATTATATCCTTTCTGTCTAAGTGCTGTTGTTCATATAGGCCTAATAAAATTATACTTGTTATTAGTTTTATATTATTGTTGCCATAATTATATTATTAATTAATTGATTAATTAATTAATTAATTAATTAATTAATAATAATAATAATAATAATAATAATAATACACCTCTGATTGAGATTCTGGCTGATATATGTATCTATTATCAGGCAGTACATCTCACTTGACGATATGTGTTAGAGTGAAAACAATTGTTTTATGCATCTGAAGTCAGATTAGTGGATTATGCTTCTAATCAGCGATTGTATGCAGTGGAGGGGGAAAGGAACTGGCCACCCTACACCATTATTTCCTGGCCTAATTTAATCATGAATGATGCCTTATTGGTGTCAGTTACGAGGTTCAAACCTGTCTTCGGACAGTTGACTAAACAACAATAATAGTAAATATTATTAGGCCTACATATTTTTATTATTATTATTATTATTATTATTATTATTATTATTATTATTATTATTATTACCCAGAGGCATCGCTTACAGCTAGAAATTTAGCCGACATGCGTTCACTTCCCTTCATGAAAGTACGTTATGCCCTTTGTATAGTGTTTGTCCCGTATTATTCAAACCCATGGTCTTGTACGATGCTGATCACATAAACGAGGAGTTTCGCTACATGTGATTATCAACTGTTCGTTCACATCTTCACAGGACTCAAGACGGAATAGCGATCGAACTTTATTCTTGAAGACGAATGTTGATGAGGATGATCATGGTGATAATGATGATGGTGATGATTGTCATTGTTTACAGTAATATATCTTGACTATTATCGTCGCCGCTACTGGTTGTTTTTGTCTCCGCACAATTTGGTGTTTCGTTTCCGCACACGGAGGTTAATTTGGTCGCACGCATGCTGGAGGGGCGGGCATGCGTGGCAGGCAGCGTGTGCCGGCGGCCGGCGTGCCGCGCTTCAGTCTGTGCTGCGACGGGGCGCACGCCACTTCGCGGGACACGCCAGCTGTTGGTGAGTCACTCGCTCTGTCGTAGCAACTGTCAACAAACATGTGGTAAAGATAATCGACTGTGCGAACCCTTTTCAACGATTTCCAGTTTGAGTAGATGAAATATTTGGTTGTTTATGTTTTATTTACACTGATTAAATGCTGGGTTTATGTTGAATCTTAAAATGTTGTGCAATTGCTCAAGTTCTGATTTATTCAGACGTTATGCGAGACTTATCACGCGTAATGTACAGTATATCGGTAACTTCTTTTGCGTGAAGCAGTTTGCAGGCCTTACTTCGATTTGTCTGGGCAATTGTGAAAATGTGAAACTTATCGGGTAACTGCTTTAGTAAAAAGAGAGGAAAACATATGGGTGAAAATTTCTTTCAAGAATAAAATGGTACATTCCTGTATTTTAAATATTTCATAATACACGAAAGATGTTCGCACCCACCACTTTAATATTTTTCATATTTTCTCAGAACTATAAAGAATATTGATTAATTGTAATATGACTTCACATCAAGAGTCGAAATTGACTCAGTCACTCTTAATTTCTATAATATTCAGATTTAATTGGATGTTGTTTACGTAACAGATAAGATGTTTCTTCGACGCTGCATCCGCGGGTTCCAGTTCCACTGCCGTCATAGATAATTGCTCATTGTAAATGTGACATTACATGTTGGCCTGAGTTCTCGGCACCGTGTGTCTGCCCAGTCTGCGGAGATTGAAGTAAACTCAAATGTGGATATAGGAAATAATTTGATACGAACTGAAATCCTGAAAAGATTAGCATTTCTCAAATTATTGTAATTGTAATACATTACGGCTTTAAAATATATTTACGAATGGCAATTACTATCATTTGGCTTTAAATTAATCAATACATAAAAAGGAAAATGAACACAGTAGTTGAGTATTTCTTCGGGTGTCCAATCGAATGTCTCTACTACAAGACTGTTATGATGCATGTAGTTTATAACAGTTTAATAGTGTCGTATTGGTTGTTACAATAGCGTTGATCTCCTAGTCCTACAAGTTGTAATGGATCCTACTTATTGGACACTTCTAGGATGTGTAACAGTGTCGGGATCATTGGCGTCCTCTAGAAGCAACGGGCGGAAATCGTACTCAGAGTTTGCGCTTTAACGTGGATTCAGTTTTTTTACAATATTAGATTAAATGGATCTGGTATCAAAGAATCTATAGGCTCTAAGTTTCTTGGTCCAGAGTTAGATAATCACTTGAACTGTAAAATATCATATATTACTCCTAAATTGAGCTCTGCCTATTTTACATTAAGATACTTATTTTCTATTAGCGATATAAACATCCTTAAATTGTCATCATTTGCATACTTGCATGCTATAATAAAATGTGGATTAATATTCTAAAGCATCTCAACTGAAAATAAATATGTTTATATACAACGTAAAATAGTCATGGGCATAATTTTCTGTTACTGAGGCAATGGATTTGAAATACTTTGGCAGAGTAAGATGGGACATATAAACTGTGACTTGCGTTACCTTATCGTAATCGCAAAGGCGGTCAGTGGTGAATTGTTAGGAAAGCGCCTGAATGATGTAAGACTCTGGAAAACTCTTATTTAATTTGGAAAAATTGATTTGGCAGCTTTAATCATAAATCTCTTTATTGTTTCTCCGTCACTGAACTGATTTAAATCTCAGGCGACTATCCCAAGGAATTGTGCAACTAGCCAATAATATTCCATCATGTTGTTTACATTTATTCTCTTGAATATTCTGGCGTTTGTTAAGGTTAGGTCTACTTAATAGATTTGTATGTTCTGGGTCTAAAAATAATTTCACAAATTCACATTTAGTTTTCTCCACACATTTTATGTTCATAAATTTCCTTCGAAAATACTACGTACAAACAATACTTAATTTCACGTACCTTTTAATCCAACGTGTTTTTTTTATACTGTAAGGAGTAATGAGGTATACCATATTTATTAGAGTGTATTAGGCACACTTGAAAAGTTGCACGTAAAAAGATTAATTTCTATACGACGCGTAAAATACACGTAAAAATGCGCAATTTGCCATAAATGTAAAAATTTAATAAACTCCAAACTTGCTCCAATACATAGTTAGCTCGAGTTCCCAGGCTACCAACGTGCGCTACTTGCTGTAATTCATACACGTTCTTCATAATAAGACGCATTATAATATCTTCTATCGTTTGAAACGATACGCCGACATCGCACTGTGTTCCCGCGTGTTGCTTAGCTACTCGCCACTCTGGTACAGATACCAAAGTTTAATCGCAGGCCTACTACGTAGTCATCAAAACTTTCGACGATATTCATCATGCGCATTTTTTCACTGTGTTTTCCACAGTTCCCACCGGAATCTGTTGTCTATATTTTTCGCCGAACTTCTTATATCATTGTTCTAATGAATAGTGTCTTTTTGCGTATTGCTGACTTTCTTTGTTTTCTTTATCCGCTGACAGAAAAAGTCCTGTTTATAGAGGCCAATATTAAAAGAGAAAACATAAATTCTATTATTTTTTTGTGAACTCTCTGTGACTTCTCTAGCAGAAGTGGCACCTTTGACTTTAACTACTTACTTATACCTTGTTCATAATCATATTGTGATCTGATAGTCTAGTCTTATATAATATTATGCAGGATGTTAAGAAAAAGGATATACCATTTTGACAGGAGGTAGTATTCATACAAACAAGGAAAAAATATAATAATTATGGGTCCTGAAATTAATATGTTTGAAGAAACAAGAACTGTTCTATGGCAGTAGGTCTACTGTAACAACAACATATTTTTTCATGTGAGTTCTTGCTCGTTTCTCTTTGGGTATGTCACGTCTGTCTATTTACTCTTTAGTCAACTGTATTGCAACAAGTACAATGCACATAGTTTGTGTGCACTCACTGTGGGCTGATGTTGATGTAGTCTACTCCTGCCACGTTCAGGAGGAGATCTCTCATCCATAGACATAACAGAGGAAAAGAGGATTAGGGCCTATACAACTATCTTTTTAAATACGTTGTTCATCGACTCAGTATCAATTGACACGTTGTCTAGCTGCTGTGGTGTTGATATCTGACAAGACCGGATCGGTAATTCGTCATGGATTAACTCAAATGGGGAACACTTCGGAAAGAAGATAATGAGGTAATCAGCCCTAGCGGGATTCCAACCCCACACCCGAGCGCAACTTGGGGCCAGGAGACCAGTTCCTTACCCTCAACGATTTCGGCGACTTTTTAAACAGCAATGTATTTCTAGAATGATAGGAGGTTTGTGGATTATGTACTTTCCGCAGGTGAGCTGAGTAGAGTGGTAGAGAACGGGGATAGCCTATATCTGAAATGCGGCACACTATTAAAAGAATAAGAGGTGGAGGGTGGGTAAGGAACGAAATTACACCAGAAGTATGCCTGGAATATTTTAGGGGCGTTTATGGGGAAGGAGAGTTGTGGGGGGATTAGTGATAGGACCGGAGAAATTAATGGAGTTTCAGGAGGTTCCGGAGCTGGACGTAGAGAATTCACGGGGAGAAATTAGAAAAGAGGTTTCCTCTTTGAAGAATAATAAAGCACCAGGCTGGGATGGCATGCCATCAGAAATATTTAAGTCTGCTCTTGTCAATGAGAAATTTGTACAAAGGGTGCAAATTGTGTTTAATGATTTATTTAAGTATGGGAAATACCCGGAAATTTGGGCTATATCCATCATTCAACTAATCTATAAAAATAAGGGTTCGATTGGATCTCCAGACTCATATAGAGGCGTGGTCTTACTAAATACTATGGGTAAAATCTATTGTAAAATCTTGTATGAAAGAATGAAGGAGTGGGTGTCTCGGCATGGCAAAATTTCAAAATTTCAGATTGGTTTTATGGAAGATCGCAGTACAGTTGACAATATATTTATTTTGGATACACTGAAACAGAAACAAATTTATATAAAAAAGGGGGGAACTGCACTGCGCTTTCGTGGATTTTGGAAAGGCCTTCGACACTGTGGAGAGAGAAGCGCTTTGGTATAAATTATGGATGAAAGGGATGTAGGGTAAGATGATTAAGGCGCTTCAGGGGATATATGATAAAGTGAAATTTTGTGATAAGTACGACATGAACAGAGTGTCTGAAAGCTTTTCCAGTCGCAGAGGTGTGAAACAAGGTTGCATACTGTCTCCCTTACTTTTTAACCTGTTTATTGACGATATAACAGAGATTATGTTACGAGAGGACATTGACGCCCCCGTCATAGGGGACGTGAATATTCCAGTACTGTTATATGCTGGCGATTTGACATTATGTTGTAGAAGTGTTAAGGGATTGCAGAAAGGACTTGACAAGCTTCAAATATACTCTAGGGACTGGGGGTTCAAGATAAATACTGAAAAGTCGAAGAGTATGACCTTTAAGAACGGATGTGTTTACAGGAAAACGGAGACTTGGAGATATGAAGGCCGGGCACTGAACAACGTGAAAAGTTTTGTTTACTTAGGGGTAACAATGATGATGAACGGAAAATAGAATAACCTTATAGACACTACAAAACACAGGGCACTGATAAAAGCGATGGAAACGCTGAAGATACGTAACAAAATCCCGGAAGTCTCCCTAAATTTATTAGATAAAGTATATAACGCGGTAGTTAGATCTAAAATTACGTATGGGGCAGAAATTTGAGGTTGGGGACAAACGGAAAATCTTAACCAGGTACAAAGCGACTTTTTAAAACGGATAGCGGGGTGGGGGAAGGGAACGGCTAACAGCGGAATCCTAAGAGAATTCGGGCGCCATAGAGACTAAAAGTTTTAAAGTACTGAGGATTGTGCATGGAGGTCAGTCTCTTTTAGAGTGGTCTGTTATAGGGAGCAACTCGAGAGGAGAGTCTAAGTAACATGGGCAAATAGATTACGCAGAGGGTTGGAGGAAATAGCATGGGATTTATAATCGGAGAAAATTACAGGAACAAGCGAAATGTCTGGCGGAAAATCAAGAAACGCCTGAAGGATATAGACAGGCAAATAACAGAAGGGAAATGTAAGGATAAGGTTGCTCTGGAGATCCAATAGATGATAAAAACAAATTGGGGAACCGAGTTATACCTCTATGGAGGAAGCAGAGAAGGCAGACTGGGCTTAATCTGGTTTCGTCTAGGAGCTTGGAGGGCACTTAAAATCGTCAACGAAGAGAGGGCGAGAATATGTCCACTTTGCGGTAGAGGCGAGACTTCACACCATATTTTAGCGGAGTGTGAAGCCACAGAAGCTCTGACGAAACGATTCCTGCCAGAGTCCTTCAATACATCTAGCAGGGGGCACTTGGCAACATACGATATTTTAAATAACGCTAAATTCTGTAAGAGTGTCGGGAAATTTATAGCAAAATTTCGACAGCTGAGTGTGGAAGTGGCCGAGGGGGAGGGAGCCGAGGAAATAAGGGAAATAATTGTTTATTAGTGTTGTAATGAGTAGTATTAACACTGGGCGAATGAGGTAATTAGGGGCTAATGTTGTTTTTGTATTTATTGTGTTTTTTCTATTTGTTTTTATTGCGTGTATATGATTTTTTTTACGTATTACCTTTATATTTATTATTTGGATTATTTGTTGCAGCTTCAATAAGGAATTTAATTTAATTGTATATATATATATATATATATATATATATATATATATATATATATATATATATTTCACTGTGTGTGTATTTTTACCTTTCACATCTTACATTTATTTCTTTTTTTTTGTGAAATTTGGTATGAAGTTAGATTAGTTGTAATTGTGATAATTACTGATAACGGTAGTAATAATAATAATAACTGTTGTTTTACTATTTTATTATTAGGAGTATTATTTTTGTTTTATTTGAAGTTTGAAACTGTGCATAGTTATAGCACGAATGGCCGTACGGGCTCGTGCGAAGGATCTTGTGTACATGAGTTTGTATAATTTATTGTGTATCAATAAATGCACTTCATTCATTCATGTACTTTCCGAGAAAAGCCGTGTCCTTACCGTAGGCGTTTATTTGAAAGTCAGTGAAATGGAGCATAGTTTTGATGCTGTGTTCATAAAAGTTATTATTATTATTATTATTATTATTATTATTATTATTATTATTATTATTATTATTATTATTATTAGCTTCTTCTCCTCCTCCTCCTCCTCCTTCTTCTTCTTCTTCTTCTTCTTCTTTTTTTTCTCCAAGCTTTAAACCTTTTAAGGCTTGTTGCGGCTCCAAATTAGTTGCACTCATTGATTGATCCATCTTTTCTTAGGTCTACCGATGTTTCTCCTCCCTTTATGTGTGTAATGCATAATTTGCTTAGGATATCTATCTTCGCCCATTCTCTCTACGTGTTCCAGCCATTTTTGTCTACAATTTACTATCTGTTCATTTACATTATAAATTTGTAATTGGTTTCTTATATTTTCATTTCTAAGTCTGCCTCTTCTTGTTACTCCCAGTACCGACCTCAGAAACCTCATCTCTGTTGCCTACAATCTACTTTTATCTCTAGATGACATTGTCCATGACTCACTGCCATATAGCGCTCCTGGGATTGCCATAGTGTTATAGAACTGTATCATTGTGTCTTTTCTGACTTTGTTCCTCAGTGTCCTCTTAATTGTACCACACATTCTTGAAAAATGTTCAATTTTATTTTCTGTATCTACTTCCTTAGTGTATGATAGCGAGCAACCCAGGAACTTAAATGTATTTACTTATTCTATTGGCATATTATTTAGTACAAATTTACATCTTATAGGTTGGAGTCCCTGAAATGCCATCGCCTTACTTTTGCTTATGGAGATGTCAAAATTATAATTCTGAATTATTTTGTGTAGTTCAAACAAAGCTCTCTGCATCGTATCTTCATTATCCGATATTATGACCCGATCATCCGCATGTAAGAGTGTTGTTATAAAGTTGTTTGTATCGTAGTTGTTTGATATATGTCAAGTACTTAGCCGCTGTTTCTACTATCGGATTGCGTTGTCCAAATATAGGTTAAATAGAGTGGGTGAAGTGCAGCACCCTTGTCTTACTCCCATATTAATATTTGTTTTCTTTAGGTCTCCATTTTTTATGCATATATTTGTGTTTTTATATATCTCTTTAAATGTTTCGATGATGTGAACCGGTATTCCTCTGCAGGTCATTATGTCCCATAATTTATCTCTATCGACTGTATCAAATGCTTTACTGAAATCTATAAATATTATATAAGTTGGACAATTAAATTCTCTTCTTTTTTCTATAAGTAGTTTTAAAGTGAATATATTATCAGTACAGGATCTCCCTTTTCGGAACCCTGATGTTCTTCCCAAAAGAATTGTTTCCACAATATTACATAGTCTCTCACTTAAGATTCTGGCGTATATTTATGTGCAGTGTTCATTAGGATAATGCCTCTATAATTGTCACATTTGGTTTTATCGTCCTTTTTAATATTGGTATTATTAATGAATCTTTCCATTCTTTAGGAATCTTCTTTTGTATCCGACATTGATTTAAAATATCTAATAGTCTACCTTTCATTTCTTGTGGTAAATATTTTAATAGCTCTGTATGTACATTATCTGGACAGGGAGCTTTCCTATTTTTAGAATTTTCTAGAGCCTGTTCGAGTTCGTGTAATTCCAGGTTATCTACTTCTGTGTTTAATGTGTTATCCCATATTTCTGGTCTAGTTTATAATCATCTTTGGTCCATAGATTTTTACAGTATAAAAGCCATTCGTCAGAGTCTAATAGCTGTAAGATTGCAACATCTTTTTCATCTCTGTTCAGGTGTTTCATTATTCTATTGTCTGTCTTCCCTGTATATCGTTTTCTATATATTTGGAATATATTTATTCCAGCTAGATTTATGAGCCTCCCTGACCATTTTTCTTGTTTCTTTACTGCAGATCTTATAAACTTGTAGTGTTTCCTGTGTTTTAGATGCTAGCCATTTTAAATTTAAATCCTTTTTCTTCTTTACAATATTATCTAATTCTTCATTTCAGACATATAGTCCTTTTTTCTTTCTTCGAAGTTTTCTCTTCCCTAAAACTTTTGATGCAGCTTTTCTATTATTTGTTTGAAATGAACCCATTCTTGTTTAGTATTTGTACTACTAGCCTTTTCATCCATAAGTAATTTTATTCTGGATTTATACAGTGTCCTAATTGATTCTTCATTTAATAAATTACATTTCCATCTTGTTTCTTGAGGAAATTTTTGGGGATTTCTTCTTTTGAACCATCTTGTTTTGAGGTCTACTTTCCCTCTTATGAGGAAATGATTCGAATCGATGTCACAGCTTCTTAATACTCTTACTTCTCTAAAGAGCTTACTAAGGTTTTCATTTGCTATAACATAGTCCATAATAGATCTTGAACCTCTTGCAGACCACGTAAATTTATGAATCTCTTTATGTTGGAAGAATCTGTTTTCCACTCTTAACTTGTTGAAGCTTAAAGAGTCTCTTAAATGTTTTCCATTTTGGTTCATCACTGGCTCTCCATTTACTCTTATTGTATCTTTGACAGGTGTATTTTCTATTCTTGCATTTATGTCACCACTGATAACTACATATGTACTCGTTTTTGTTTGTCCTGACTAACACTAATCGCAGGTCTTTATAAAACATGGTCGTCTCTTCCTTCCTGCCTTCCTCCGGTGCATACACACCTATAATTGTTAGATAGCCTCCTGTATTCTAAAACGACATGTGATTATGCGTTCATTTTGCCAGTTATAAGTTTGAATTCTTTGTTTCAATTTTGAATTTATTATAATTGCTACTCCTGCATTGGCACGTTTCTTAATCGTTACCTCACTATATATCATTGTATAGTCATCTATATCGCAGGTTCCTTTTTGTTCCTCTTTCGTTTCAGTCAGTACTCTTATGTCAATATTTTTATCTTTTAGTTCTTGAATTAATTGTATTTGTTTCTGGACTAGTCCACGTACATTCCAGGTTGCTAAATTTAAATGTTCTGCTATACCAAATCGTTTGTCCTTACTTCGGCTAGCATGAGTTGTCTTCATATTTTCCGTCCGGCTGATCAGTAATGTGTTGATCCCCTGGCCGCGTTACGAGCGCTGCGCGGTTAACTTGTGATGGCGCTGCCATCTCACTGACACCTAGTTTGCAGGATACCTTCTTCGGTGTATCAGCCTAGACGCGTTGCTTTCACCTCAGTTGACGAGTCAGATCTCCCCGTTGTGGATCTATCTATCTTGGCTTCCCCTCACCTCTTACGAACCAGTAAGCTAGCAAGCTAGACTTCCCTGGCAAGTCGTCGGGCTCATTGGGTACTGAGCCCTCCTACCACGACAATGTGATTATTATTATTATTATTATTATTATTATTATTTATTGTAATTATAAAATTATCACTACTATCGTGATTATTATCATTACCAATATTATTTCCAGGCTTATAAACTGCATCATGATATGTAAAATTACTAGTTTATTGTACTTTTTTTACTAATCCAATATGTTTAAAAATGTAATTTGTTTCTAAATATTTTCCACTCAAGTTGCGGTGCTACCTTTTCTTCATCCGTCTCTTTCATGATTCATTTTTATTTCATATTGACGTATCTTCTTTCTCATTTAATTTTATAGAACATTCCTGATTATTCATAACTATAGATTTCACATATCTACTTTATTTGTAAAGGTGAAATTTATATTGTCTACAATGTTGAAGCTACGGTCTTTATTTTTTGTACACACAATCCTCCTGCCATAGATAAAAACCCATATGAGTTTTATCATCCTCAGTTGAATATTTTTCGAGTTATTCAAACTTAAAATATCCATATTTTAAAAATATATCTCATCCTACAAAATTTAAATATCAAGCATGGTTATTTATTACATCTACGATATGTGTACAAAACATAGGATCCAAAATTGTAATTTTAAAACTAGGAATGTAGAGAGAAAATTGCATTCACTCAGTTTCGAAATTTAATTTTGTTTAGGATCAACATAACATGTTTTATCTTTTAAATAAAACTTATAACAGTAATACACACGAGTGTTTATATACATAGATGTACTAATTTATTCCCTTATTTTGTTATTTAAAATTAATCCACTGTATTGGGAATAATATCATAGACAGCAAAAAATGTCATCTAGGGGAGTGGTGGGTACCATCGCACTAGCAGCGTTACCTCTTGAATGGCAATTCCTATACGTTGTCGCAGGAATTGAGTAGAATGTGGGTCTCCAGTAACGAACCTACGTTTATTGTCAATATTACATATGATATAATATTTATTCGTCAACCAACTTCACAATACAAAGGTAGAACTTTACATTTCTGCTTTCCGATCCACCATCATCCCTCTTAGTTGATTATTGTTATTATTAACATTTTATATCTTTTTTTCGCCATAATCTTGTGAAAATCTCATCGTGTGTTTGTACCCCATTGTTTTGTATTAATATATTCATTTATTACGTATTTCCCGTTTAATTCACGTCCTTTCGTTCTAAATGTATTGTTATCTATCCTTCCCTATCCATCCTCTTCTATTCACTCTCTCCTAATTAGGCTGTCTCCCTTCCTTCACCCTCGTTTCTATTACGTCATATTGCATATTCCTTTCATTAATTATTTTCATTATCATTATTTTTTTCTCTCGATTCTCAAATTCACCTATTCTTATTCCTTCTTTCCTAGCCATTTTTCCCTATTTTTTGTGTAGACCTACATTTTCATTTTCTCCGTTTTACAACACTTACTTTCAATAATATATGAGCTTTGGCCTCATGACACCACGTTCCCATAGTTTCAACTGCGAAGACAACGAAGATATAGTTATTGGAAACATATTTATATTTATTCTTTTTATTGCGGACGGCTGATTCTGCTGCTGAGCTTGCAAGTTTGGAATTGAGTGGCAGATGGGAAATAGTGCATCCAATAAGAGAGGCTTTCCTTTACTCTATGGGAATAAAATTAAACCAACAGGGCGCTTACTGTCGAAGCGACTAATACCACTGGGTTCTAAGATAGCAGGGATAGCAATACACCTTAATGATCTTTTAATAATATAATCTACGGAATAATGTGTTGAAAATTGTCCTGCACTCTTAGGGCAACTTAAAGCATGAAGGCCTTAAGCATCGGCAACGGCATCACATACGCATTTATGAGACTGGCAGATCTTGCACCCAAGTCGTAAGCCTACTGCAATTTTGAAGGAGGTATTATCCATAAATGTGCCAATATTGGCCGATGGAATAGCCTTAAGTCGCGAGCCCGCTTCCTTTTCTTGTAGAGCGAGATGACGTGCTTGATCAATGTCACACGGGCATGGCCGAACAAGAGAATTATGACTTGGACAGGTATTTACTTTATAAAATTGAAGCTGTGTTTTGTTAATTTTAGTTTATGGAACATGCGGTAAAAATTTCATGTTTCTAGCATGAAAATTGAGACGACTTTTACACTTTGAGCTTGAAGAAATATTCTAAAAAAGTGTGAGAAAACAGTTTTTATAATTTGCATGCGTTAGAGATAATGAAGTAAATTAATAAAAATAAATTGTCATTGTCCGGTCTTTAACGTCACTGTTCAACTACATTGGTAAAAACGTAAATGCCCAGCAATTATCAACATTGTCCTGTATAGCTGATCGATGGTGATAACATTGCCCTGGAAATTTCGTAATTTCCCAAACACCCTTGGTCAATGCTGTACACTCCCTTTCCTTAGTTCATGGGTTCTTAGTTCATGCCGTGGCTTTCGTGATGGGTCGTCGTAACTTCCCGATAAAAATAAAATTTAAAAAATTGCCAATTAAAGTACTTCTCACTGAAATCTACTGGTAATGGTGATGAAAATTGAGAATGACATATAGATCTATGAGCTTTTAAGTACAAAATGTGCCGAAGACTTCGTAATTATGTCATTGCTAAAACCTCAATGTACGTATGAACTAAATGTAAAAATAACTTTTATTAGCCTACTTTCAGTCCACAACGTCGTTGGAATTTAACACGAGATTGGTGACTGGTCGTGACTAGTGGACTGTGTGCCTTCTTTATGTGTTAAGCAGTCCGCTAGTCACGACCAGTCACCAATCTCATGTTAAATTCCAACGACGTGTCATATTTCACAACATAGATTAGTTATAATTTTAAGAGGTCAATACATGTTATTCGTAGTTTGAATATTTTAGTAGTTTGTAAATATTATTTTTGTGCTTCAGTGTGCAATATCTGAATGTGTATGTGTGAGAATTTCCATGAAAACCAAATATACTAAGATGTTCACTTGGCGTGAGGGGCGGTTCGCGCAACAATAGCAAAGATGGTCGATCACCTGTTTGTTCGCGAACGAACTGCACGCTATGAAGTGTGGAATTCCGTTGTTTTCGTTCAGAGATGGTGCCATACAGAGAAAGGAAGGAATGCCACAATCCGTCCAGAGACAATAAAGAATTTTAAGCACGGATTCGGGGCATTATCACCAATGCCCCGCACAACTTCCTCCAGAAGCCTGTGGATTCCATTACCGGCCGCTTGAGGAGACTGGTGGAAGGCACAGGAACCTATGTTTAATTTGTATGTATGCATACGTATTCCAATTTAACAAGGTTCACTTGAAATAAATTTCAATAATTTATTTTTATAAATATAGAATTTAAACACATTTTTTCAATACCTAGTATACATGTACCAAGTCTCTCTTCACTTGACACATCTGAATCATGGTTTGTTGATACTTGAAAGAAAGTATAGACTTACAGGATGCCTGGTAATTAAAACAGAGTCAGTCAGTCTGTATTTTGCTTAGTTCGGGTGTAAAGGTTTTGTTAGTAGTGTGAGCTGTTCTGTGTGAAATGAAATGAAGAAGCAAAGGCGTAGTTTTAAAAACTTTCCGAACCAATGGTATGGCGTGAACAAAAGGACCACGAAGATGACCGTTATTTATGCTTAACTAATGTTACTGGATTTTCTTAAAAAAATGAGAGACTCATTCAGTTTCCTAATCTCCCATCAGCTGTAAGACCAATACCTCATGGAGAAAATGTACCTGTTCCCATTCCACCTTCTACATGGCAAGAAGAATCGGAATCTGACATAACGTCATCTGATGATGTGCAGCCCTCTACATCAAGGGATGACGTCTACATTCCAGATGAAGAGAGAGAAGAAAAGCCTCATTTAAAACATAGGTGGAACTCAACGATCTGGTAGGTGATTTGTACTTAACTAAACAGCTGACTGAGCTTCTAGAATCTCGTGCTGGATAAAGATACTAATGTTTCAGTATTTAGAAACATAAATAAGGATCTATTACCATTTTTCATAGTTACAGATTCTGGAGTTTGTACATGCAGCGATGTAAATGGACTGATTAAATCTAGGTATTACACATAATGCTCAAGAGTGGCGCTTATTTATAGATGCTTCTAAAATTGGTCTGCAAGCTGTTTTGTTAAACAATCGTAATAAACTTTCCTATATATCTGTAGCATACAGTGCAGCAATGAAAGAAACATACGAAAACATACATCGTATTCTTGAAATCATTAAAATATGAAAACCATTGTTGGCATATTTGCGGGATCTTAAAGTCTTTTACATGGAATGCAGAGTGGATTCACTAAATATGCTTTTTTCTCTGTCATTGGGACAGCCGAGATACTCAACATCACTCTGTGATCAAGGAATGGCCAAGAAGAGAAGATTTCACTCCTGAGAAACATAATGTAAAATTAAAACCTTTAGTTGAGCCACAAAAAATATATCTCCATCCTTTACACATTAAATTAGGACTCATGAAGAACTTTATGAAAGGTATGGACACAATAGGCAAAGGTTTCAAATATCTACGAAGAATATTCCCTGGCTTGAGTGCTGCAAAATTAAAAGAAGGAATATTCATTGAACCTGAGGTTAAAAAAATGATGCGTGATCGATTTATTTTTAGAAAAATTAACTCCAAACGAACGTGCAGCATGGGAGTCATTTAAAAGTGTTGTGAATGAGTTCCTCGGCAACAAGAAGGAAGAAAATAATGACAACTAGTTCAGTGTCTCTTTCAAAATTATAAGAATTTTGGATACAGAATGTCTGTCAAAATTCACTTCCTGCATTCTCATTTATATTTTTTTTTCCTAAAAACTTGGGTGCAGTGAGTGACGAACAAGGGGAACGCTTTCACCGAGACATTTCACAGATGGAACAGCGTTATAAATGGAGATGGGATCCATCTCTGATGAGTGATTACTGCCCGTTCATACAAAGAGAGAATACTAAAACACACAAAAAAAGTGTTTTAAAGCGACGCCTCCATCCACTACGTACATTTAAATAGGTATTTACATCATTATAACATGAAGAATAATTTATTTTTAGTATTAACACCACTATAATAGTAAAAGACTATGTTTATGCATTCTGCATTAGATATTCAAAATGTGGAACTGCTTAGTTAGTATCGAACTTTTCAGAAGTGTAATAAGGGTAATAACTGAAAATCTGAGGGTGCAGCTGAAAAATGGGTTCCATTTTTGGATTCAGCATGGCAAATATGTGGATAGTAACAATGTTTCATTTCGGCACAATTTTCAAAGTTAAAATTTGTTGACTAGTGTTATTAATGAAAAAATATACTGACAAGCCATGGGCATTATTTGTAGTTTTTTTTTTAAATAGTCCTATACGATTCCCTAGATTTAGTACCTACTACTATTCTAATTACTCTTTCTGTAGTAGGAATAATTATACTGTTACTATCTGTGGAACTTCCCCGGAATATTATTCCAAAACTCATTACCGAGAGGAAGTATGCAAAGTATATTGTTTTTAAAGTATTTACTATCTTTTGCATAGATCTAATAGCAAAACATATTGAATTTAGTTTGGCAGTAATTTCTTTAATATGATTTTTCCAATTTAACACATTATCGATTTTTAATACACTTTACAAGCAAACCATGTGAATAAAAACAAACAATAAGGTTCTTGACATAATTCCATAATTTTATGGAATTAGAGGAATATCCTGTCAAAGAGCTACTTGTTCCCAATTAAGTGTCAAAACCTCGTACAAAAAAACAAGCGCATAAGTAGCAGTCACAGCTTCATGAGAGTTACAGAATTCAGAGCTTACAAAACCAACATACCGCCTTAAATCTTTGTCATATTCAACATCTGTCCGCAATTGAATTTCATATACTGACAAAACAGAAATTTTACTTTCTTCGTTAGCAGCTTGCTGTTTAATTACTATGATGTACAGAAGTACATATGGTATTTCGGTGCAGGAATTCTGCATTACCATGTGGTGAAGAATGGGTACAACGGAGAAACATTCTCTCCGGCGCCGAGACTCGAACCCCGGTTTAATACCTAACCAGTTAATGATATCATATTTAATTTTTGGGACAAAGTTCCAAGGCTCAATCCTTCTGTTTGGCATGTCTCATTGTTTGGTTTGACTATTTATAAGGATTTGTGTCACTCACTCTTTGCAAATACTGAATCTGGTCTGGTATTAAAAAACTGTTGAGATTATTCTCTATTGCATTTTTCTGTGAATTATTTTATCTACATAAAAAAGAACAAAATGAAATCAATTTTCAGGCATAAACTATATGAAGAAAATTAAGCGTTAAACACTTTTCAGTATTTCTGATCACTTAACTTTACAATAAAAGTACTTCACCAATTTAAAAACTGTACATTTTCGTTTAAATATTGTACCTGAGTCACCACAATCCTTTGTGGTGGCTAGACCTGTTTGTATAGACCTTGCCACATACGTGTCACACCACCTTGTGCAGAGCACACTGTCCTTGGACTAGGAGAGCCGGGATGCTTCCATTCATTTGATTGCTGCTTAGCCCATTAGTGCATAAAGTTGAATTATGTATTTAAAAGAATTTTCTTCATAAGAATTTGCTATTTAGCATCAGTTGAGCACATATTAAGCAATAAAACTTTTTTATTCTTGTTTATTCGAGAAATACAGGCCGTCCGAAAAATCGGACACTATGCACACTGATCAGTTACATTGCTGTTTTCTTATTTTAGGTTCTTTATAGTAATAAGAGCCCTATTAACAATCAAAATCACTTATTGCTAGGTATTTATTTTACTTTAGGTAACAATTGTGATGTACTGCTACTAGGGTGAAACGATTAAGGTGAATACATAACTTATTTTACATTTGCAACATATAAATTTGTATTTGTCCTTGTAGTTACCACATCTCCTCTTTGAAATAGTGGTTCAATTCATGAAACCGCACATGCTTTATATTGATAGGTGCACTTTTTCCTTGATGTGTTGGTTGTCTGTAAGTTTTTAGCAGTGCTAATGCCATAAAACATCGAAATTTTAGAAGTACAGTACACCATACTTCACTTTTGCCAGTATTTTGTTTACTACACTACGTCCAAGATATATGTGAATATTGGCTACCATAATTTCTTCTCACTGATTCTGGATCTGTATGAAATCACATATTGGTCCATCTAATGTACTCCTCCCATTCCTTTGTTGTTCGAAGAAAATAGTATAGGCTGAGAAATTGAAACTTTACATTGCTTTTCACTTCACCATCTAGAAATCTAGATGAAATAAACATATACATGTTTTCAAAGTTAGTGGCTGGTGTAATCCAACCCTGTTATCATTTCTTCGAACAATAAGAATATTATCACAGGTTCTGAAGTCATGTGAATCTCTCCTTTGCTCCTTGAATTTTGATTTAGTTCTGAGAGAATAGTTTTCAGTTCTACTTTCCTGTAAAGTTCCAGAAGCGCAAATTCCTTTTTGAGCGAGATGCATAAACAACTTTACAGATGTAAAATGGTTATCAAAAAGCAATTTATGTCCTCTATGCTCAGAATTTCCACCCACATTGACTAGGGAGTGAGATCGGGGCTGTAGGGTGAGTGTTGAAGCACCACCCAGCAGATGTTATGCACCGAGCCGTAAGTGGCCGTGCGATTACCATCTTTCTTACACTTCAACAAATTCCTGTCCGGTCAGCATTTTCACAGTGACAGAGAGGTACAGACAGCTGTCACACACTGATTCCGATCCCAGGCATCAAATTTCTACGACACAGGGGTACAAAAGTTGAACCCACGGTATAACAAATGTCTCAATTCCGGTGGGGAATATGTTGAAAAATAGTTCCAAAGTTTCTGTACCTGTTCCAATAAATCTTTCCATGAAAGAAATTATTTTTCTCTAATCAGCTCCAGGGAAACTTACTTTCTGGACACGCCTCATGTGGCAGAAATACCACCACTGTCCTTAGAAACAATCTGTAATTCACGAACACTAAGAAGCATTTTTCTGCCAAAGTTCTTGAAATTGGTTTCGTGTTCTTTCTTCATCTGATTTGTCGCTGTCTGTATGCGTCTCATTCCATCATCTGAGGGTATATCAAAATAATGAGCTGCTCTTATGCAAGTTTATTTTTATTTTCAATTATTTCCAAAATATGGTTCACATTTAGGCTGAAAAGAGTAGCAAAAATAGCATAACAGCATTCATATTACAAATTCCATTGCAAGTGTAACCGGTGCATAGCGTCCGTTTTTTCGGACGTTGACATTTACAATTCGTTAACAGCAAAACTTTTAACAAGAATGAAGATTTTTATGAGCCACTTCAATAATGGAAGTATTAACAATTGTATAGCTTAATATAAAAAAATTACATTGTTATGAAATATATTAAATTATAAATTTAATTACCTCTTACGCACAACATCGTACTGCTTGGGTGCTATCTGAACAATATGTATTCTCTAACACCGAAAATTAAAACTGAAAAGCAAAAATTACTCAATTCAATATAGTTACTACTTTGAGGAAAAAATATAGCATATTTTCAAAGAAATAGGTCGAACACTATAACCTGTACAACGAAATTCTTATGTGTCCGATTTTTCGGACACTATGCATTAATGGGTTAAAGCGTGGTTCATATGAGGAGCCCACGTTTCGTCCATTGTGAGGATCCGTCCAAAGAAGTAGTCACCTTCCCTCTGCTAGCGGTTCAGCAATTCCTGTGCAAATGGATAACGCTGCCATTGTTGCACCTCAGTGATTTCGTAGCCAAATAATGTCGTGCAGAATGTGGAGTAGAGTTTTGTGACATACACCAATCTCTGCAGCTAATTCACGGACAGTCTATCGGCGATCAATATTCAGCAGTGAACTAACAAGCTGAATAATGTGGTCGTCAATTTGAAGTCGTCCTGAACGGGACCTGTCCTGAACAGCATTCCAGCCTTCACGTAACGCTTTCACCCATAGCGTCACTGTACGATATGACAATGTTGCATCACCATATCATTCATGCAGTCCCTGATAACAGTCTTGTGCACTACGATCTCGTGCAACTTCAGCTTCATTTTGATCCACGAACGTTGTTACAACTTCGTGAACATGCCGTTAGGACGCATGCACTATCCTCTTGTACTTTAAGGCGTCGCCGTATTTGACTGAATATCGTACAACCGATACCACTCACTGCACTAGCTCGTCTGACCGTCCGTTCTCAGCTCCACAACACCCTAAGGCAGGGATGCGATGCTTGCTAGTAATTCCGAGCGCGGGCTTTTTTACGCTCTTTCCATAAGCGCTGCACTTTTCTGCCAGTAAGAAAGGGTGTACAGCACATACAACGTTGTAGACCATGACAGATCGCAAGCGAGATTACAGTAAAGATTTTAATGATAGTAGAAGGTTCAGTTTTTATTTAATGAACATGAGAAAATACAGTGTTTAATAAGTTATATATAATTTATATATAATAATGTATAATATATATAATATATATATATATATATATATATATATATATATATATAATTTGTAAAAGAATGTCAAACGTCAGTACGAAACACAACACAAACACAGATATAGACATTATACTGGAAAAGAGAGAAATTGAGTCCAGAAAGACATTACAGGTGCAACTGCCATTTAAGGGCACACTATGGTGAAATAATGCTGAAAATTAAGAAAATCCACGTTTTTTGTTTTATTATCGTAATTATATTTCAGACTGTTTTAAATGACCTAACTGTATAATCAAGTGTGCCAAACATACGGTGCGTGAGTTGAAATAGGCCTATTTCTTTTGTATTTTTAATGCTGTTTTCTCGACTTTCAAATCTTAAGCACTTTATTTCATATAAAGAGCTCTTTGCACAACAGTTATTTTCATATTGGTCTGAAATGTCTCACAGAGATCAATTAAATGTTGATGAATAAAATTTAATTAGCATTCGTATGAAATATTAATATTAAGTTCCTTCAGGGAATATTCATATTGCACTTAAAATATGCTGTAATGGCAAATTCATAAAATTTAAAAATTTTTTGTGTCTCTCCATTTAAACTGATCTTCAAAAGCTAATTAATTTTTATTCCCATAACCATTTTCAAGATTTTGAGCAATATGAACAAAAAATTTCGAAAACTTTGCCGAAAAGAACCTTTTTAGTGACATCAATATAAAATATATTTAAAAATATATAATTTCAAAACTATTAGATCTAATGGCACGAAATTATGTACAGATGATAGTATTGTAGATCAGTTTATGTAATTCAAATTTCACAAATTACTGCCTTTATTCGATGTATGTGCATGCACTTTACATCCCTGATATCTACGTTTGGAATGCTATGTAGTGCATACGCTATGCGCTCGTGATGAAAGTCGAGTTCTTTTAACGGGATTGGAAGCTAGTATCGTCTCATTCCTGCCCTAAAGTCTGATTCACACGGGAATAGTTTACAGGAGTCAAGTTCTTGAAGCCTCTAAACTTGACAACATATTTGTGATCACACGGAGTCACTAAACTTGAAACCATGTTCCACACGTAAAAAAAAACCCTCGCTGAATGTTGTATGCTTAAAGGTACACTTTCTAGTTTTCTTTTTTAACTTTATTGCGAACCACTTCTACATTAATATTTTGGACTCCTTATTCCATAAGTTTCGTAACTAGTTTCTGAAATAATTGCCTCTTGTTTAATTTTAATTTTCATAATTATTGAAGTTTTCTCGTGCCGTATATTCCACGGAAGTTCGTACTCATGCACTTCTAAAAATAGGGTCGATATATTTATTTTTATTTATTTATTATGATTTACAGGAAAGTAGGTACCCACAGGCTAGACGCTCATCAAAGCACCTTCTCCACATAAATTTAATTTATAATTATCAGGGAACGGATTTATATGGACTAAAAATATATGAAATATGTAAATATATATGTAGTTATTTTTACCAAAATATGGAATTAAATATGGATTTTTACCAAAATATGGAATTAAATATGGACTTAAAATTATAAAAAAATGACTATGTACGTTAAATATTGGTACATTTTAATCAAACTAAACAAAAAATATAATGGACGTACCTTATCTTCCAATGTAGTTTCAACAAAACACAATTTTTATTGTCTGTTACCATAACAATAGGTTACAAACATTTCTTTCAAGTGCTGAAAAGTGAATCTTCTTCTATTGTCTCTGAGGATAGATTTATACTGACTAAAAGAGCGTTCGACGTCACAAGAAGTAACTGGTACATAATTCAATTTCACAATGTCTGCTGGGGATAAGTCCAAGTTAATCTTCACTGTTGATTCACCACTCATCACAGCAACAACCTTTTGTAGTTCTTCATATCCAGGGTTTTTTGAAAGTACAGTGTCCACCTTAGCTCTTACTGCATCTGCAACTTTACCTCTACCACGATTCAGTTGTTCCACAGTACTATTTATAATTTCAAAACTTTCAGATAGTGAAAGGTGCCTATTTTGGAGACTTTTGAGCGTTTTTATGATGCATGAAAATGTATGCTGAATGTGAGCTAAGTCATTCTTCACACTTATGTCACAGGTAACTGTTTTCGCAGTATCAATTGAGACTGCATCTTCAGAGTCCAATGCAAGGAGAACATTGTTAATAGAGTCTATATGTTCGGCATAATATTCAACTGCTTCTAGCCATGTACCCCATCTAGTTAAAATTGGCTTTGGTGGCAATGGAATTTCAGGGTACATTTCTTTCAACACGTTAACTCTACTGGGAGCTTTGAGAAATACTTTTTTCACTGATGAAATCAACAAATCTACTTTAGGGAAATTGTCTCTGACCACTTCTGCCACACGATGAAATGCATGCGCCACACAAGTAAAATGAGTCAATTTAGGATATACAACAGATAATGCTTGTCCAGCTTTGACCATATAAGGGGCAGCATCGCTAATAAAGAATAACACATTATCGTACATAATACCCTTTGGCCACAGGATACCCATAGCTTCGTTGAACAGTTTAACTATAGTTTTGTTATTGCACTTTTCTAGAACATCACAATGTAAAAGAATTCGTTCAGAATATTGTTCACTTAACAAACCGATAACTACATTACCAACAAGTCTACCTTCTTTGTCGGGAGTCTCATCAATGGAAACCCAAATTGAACTATCTTTAATTTCATCTCTTATCTTCTGTATTGTCTCATCGTAGATGGATGGAGCATACGTCTTCCTAAATGTTGACTCATCCGGGATTGTATGTTGAGAATATTTTTCAAGGAATTCCCTGAAGACCTTATTCTTTAGTTTGTAGAGAGGAATATCAGCAGAGATGAGAGAACGGCACAGGTCGATGTTAAACTCAGATCTTACATTCGATGTTGTTGGTTGTGTTAAAAACAATTGTCTCTGCTTGGAATTTAGTTGTTTGTTGGCCTGATGTTTACTAGTTGTAATGTGTTGTTGCACCAGGAACTTTTGTGTAGATGATACTGCACACTGACACAAATTACAAAATAATATTTTATTGTCAGTTGATAAACCATCTTCTTTAAATTCTGAAATGTAACTTGTTAGTTTTGATTTTAAATTGACTGAATGACGTACTTTTGGCATATTTACCGTCTTTATAGTATGATTTACAAAACTGAACCTATGTGTACTCTGACTGGCATTTAACTGTTGAGCTGCACAACTGAAGTCTGTTAAAAATTTTAAATTAAATTAATACAGTTTTGTAACTTACTTTCCCATTGTTGATAGGACTGCTAATTTTCAAATAACTCTGATGTTAAAGGGATTACTGAACATGTGTTTAAATCTCTATTGTTGAAATGTATTTTTAAAAGTTAATGGAATTTTGTTTTGTTTTATTGTTAAACCTAATATAATATGGACTGTTTTATATGAAATATGGAAAATATATGGAAATTAACGAAAATATGTACTAAACTCTAAAATATGGAAAAATATGGAAAATAAAAGTAGGATTTTTCAACCCTACACATTGTGAAACATAAAGATAATGCAAAATATAAATTATATTAGCTTTATAAGTAAATATGTATTTACATATAAATCCTTTCCCTGATAATTATTATTGATAATGATTCACATGGACAGCAGGTTATAAAATAGGTACTAATATAATTATTCAACTCATTAGCAATAGAAATAAAAAAAATGAAGCCATGAAAGAGATGTTTCTTATTATGATTAAAAAATCAGAAATTTAATAAATCGATACCGGTAATAATTTCAGAGTCAAACAAGAAAAAACTTTTGATATTTCTCTCGATCTTACTTACTTACTGTCTTTTAAGGAACCCGGAGGTTCATTGCCGCCCTCACATAAGCCCGCCATCGGTCCCTATCCTGAGCAAGATCAATCCATTCTCTATCATCATATCCCACCTCCCTCAAATCCATTTTAATATTATCTTCCCATCTACGACTCGGCCTCCCTAAAGGTCTTTTTCCCTCCGGCCTCCCAACTAACACTCTATATGCATTTCTGGATTCGCCCATATGTGCTACATGCCCTGCCCATCTCAAACGTCTGGATTTACTGTTCCTAGTGAGCTGAAGAATACAATGCATACAGTTCTGCGTTGTGTAACTTTCTCCATTCTCCTGTAACTTTATCCCTCTTAGCCCCAAATATTTTCCTAAGCACCTTATTCTCAAACACCCTTAACCTATGTTCCTCTCTCAAAGTGAGAGTCCAAGTTTCACAACCATAAAAAACAACCGGTAATATAACTGTTTTATAAATTCTAACTTTCAGATTTTTGGACAGCAGACTGGATGATAAAAGCTTCTCAACCGAATAATAACAGGCATTTCCCATATTTATTCTGTGTATAATTTTCCTCCCGAGTATCATTTATATTTGTTATTGTTGCTCCAAGATATTTGAACTTCTCCACCTCTTCAAAAGATAAACTTCCAATTATTATATTTCCATTTCGTACAATATTCCCGTCACGAGTCATAATCATATACTTTGTCTTTTCGGGATTTACTTCCAAACCTATCTCTTTACCTGCTTCCAGTAAAATCCCCGTGTTTTCCCTAATCGTTTCTGGATTTTCTCCTAACATATTCACGTCATTCGCATAGAGAAGCAGCTGATGTAATCCGTTCAATTCCAAGCCCTCTCTGTTATCCTGGACTTTCCTAATGGCATACTCTAAAGCAAAGTTAAAAAGTAAAGGTGATAGTGCATCTCCTTGCTTTAGCCCACAGTAAATTGGAAACGCATCTGACAGAAACTGACCTATACGAACTCTGCTGTACGTTTCACTGAGACACATTTTAATTAATTGAACTAGTTTCTTGGGAATACCAAATTCAATAAGAATATCATATAAAGCTTCTCTCTTAACTGAGTTATATACCTTTTTGAAATCTATGAATAACTGATGAACTGTACCCTTATACTCCCATTTTTTCTCCATTATCTGTCGAATACAAAATATCTGGTCAATAGTTGATCTATTACGCCTAAAACCATACTGATGATCCCCAATAATTTCATCTGCATATGGAGTTAATCTTCTCAAAAGAATATTGGACAAAATTTTGTACGACATCAACAAAATTGATATTCCACGAAAGTTACTACAGTTAGTCTAGTCCCCGTTCTTAAAGATAGGTACGATTATGGACTCCTTCCATTGTTCTGGTACAATTTCCTTTTCCCAAATAGTAAGTACAAGCTTATAAATTTCGTTAGATAATGCGCTTCCACCCTCTTCTATTAATTCTGCTGGAATTTGATCGATACTTGGAGACGTATAATTTTTCATATTTCTCTCGATCTAGAGATATTAAATACCAAATTTCTTCTATTTATATTTGGAGGGATATAAAATGGAATTATTTTGATATATATATAATTTATTTCAAGAAATAGTCTGCCCAGGCATCCTGGGTTGCCAAAAACACAGAATAACACACATATAAGAATAGTAATGATTACAGTAAGATAGATGAGCCAAATTTAAATGTGAACTAGGAGCTTAAGTTTAAGAAATAATAAATTTGTACATATATTTGTAACAATTACACACTAACGAATAGAAAAGGGGGGGGATTATGATATTCCGTATAAATGATTTTTCAGAATTGCCAAAGACCCTTTAATGGTTGAAGTAATTATTTTTGGAATGATGTCATGGATTCCAAATGTTTTGATAGTGTTTACAGTTGATCGTGGGATGGTGCCCCTCGCTCCGATCATTAAACCATGTACTTCCCAGGTGCCTTCCATCTGATATTTTTCTCGAAAATACGGAATAGTAGGCTCATAAATTTGTTGTTTTTCTTTGTTGACCTCGGATGGTTGGGTCTGGCTCATCTCAAATCTAACAGTTGGGTCCAGTATAAAGCCTTTACTATTAGTCTTGTCTAGAGCCACGATGTCCGCTCTTCTAATTCCGCCGCCTTCAGACGCAACGCAGTGCACCTCTTCATGGACCTCGAAGGATTTGTTTCTAAGGGCTTGTGCTATTAGTTTTCGGATGTTATGATGGCGTGAATTTCTCAGGAGTTCTCCATGCTGACAGGATCCTAGGACGTGTGCTAAGGCTTCAATCTCGTTGCAGTATCTGCAACGGAAACCGTCCAAGGATCTCCCATGAAGACTTCTCATTGGTGCTACGTTAGCATTCATCTTAATTGCGTCCCGCCATTCAGAGGAAGATAGACCCTCCTTAGAAAAAATCCATTTATTTCCGGGAGTATATTCTTGAAATAAAATAACACCTTTTCCTTTATGTGGAAGCGCACACCATTTGTCGTACTCTTGTTTCCTAAGATTTTGTCGTAGTTTATGGACATTGATGTTACTTATATCCAGATCTTCAGGTGGAATTTTTAACTTCCTGGAACATACTTTCTTTTCTGCTGCTATGTTCCTTGTAGAAACGACAAGAGGATTCGAGGTTCTCAATAATGTGTTGCAAATATTGAGATGCTGTAAATATGCTTCCCATTGAGCTTTGAAAAGGCTGAGACCCTTATATTTACGTTCGGTGTACAACATCGCGTCGGGCGTGTCTCCTGGCAAACATAAAATTTCCTTCACCGAACTTTTAATTAACTTATCCACATCTTCGAGAAACCGGTCAGAAAGCTGGTGAATGGGAGCATTTTGAAGAGGATAAACAAGTATAGGCCAAATATACATATTTAAAACATTGAGTTTTTGTTCTGGTTTCAGAAGATAAGTAGATGTTAAAGCTTGGATCTTATTATTTAAATTATTGATTACTTTGGCAATGTCAAACTTAATTTCATCAGAAAAATTAATCCCAAGGTATTTGATTCGTTCATCTCCATCAATACTATTAACAATTGATCCTCCAAGATTCAATGTCGTACTACTTAATTTACCTTTCTCGATAACGATGGTTTGAGTTTTAGATTCATTTAGACTTAATCCGATCTGCTGTAATGACCGTTTTGTCATGGTAAATATTTCAGATGCAGCAATTGTACTTTTAGCAATAAGTGCAATATCATCCGCAAATCCTAATGTTACTACATTATTTAGATCCGATACAAGGTCATATCCAAATTCTTCAGCCACACTAGGCTCGGATAATTCATCAAAAATGTGGTCTATGCTGAGATTAAAAAGCATTGGGGAAAGAGGAGCGCCTTGCATAACCCCTTGTTTAAACGGTATGGGTTTTGTTTTATGGATTCCAACCTCTATCTGGGTTTCATTTCCACACTGTAAATTTATAATTAAATCCTGTAATTTTTGGGGAAGGGCAGAATTGTGAATGACAGATTCCAAATGCCGATGTCCAACAGTATCATAAGCTTTATGCACATCAAGAAACAAGATGGTGACATCTTCTTTTTCGATTTTGGCCTTACGAAGAACTGAATTTAATATAGAGGCATTAATCTGTGCACCAGCAGTAGATACAAATCCTCGTTGGTTTTCATTAAATTCTACGTATTGTTGCATTCTTGAACAAAGACACCTCTCCAAAACTCTTCGAATTACTGAACAAATGGTTATAGGTCGATAATTATTTGGGTCCTTTTTTTCTCCACCTTTATATATAAGAACAGTTCTAGCTTTCCGAAAAAAATTAGGTACCCAATTGTGTGATAACATTTTAGTTCCTATTAATGCTAAAATTACTGCAACTTTTTCACATTTAATAGTTCGCATCAATATTTTATCTGGTCCTGCAGAAGTGTCAATCGAAATACCTTGCATAGCTTTAAGAATTTCTTCCTTACTAACAGTATCCAGAAATTTGTTGTTAATATCATCTTTGTCAACTTCAGTAATATGGTTCGGATAATTATCCAAGTGATGGTGGTTTACATTATTAAATTTATTATTAAACGTAGTTTCAATCTTATTTACCGGAATACTTAAAGGACATTTCTTTGGTTCAAATATTCGACGAACTGCTTTCTTTCTTTGGTTATAATATAGGAATTGTGTCACCTGGTAATTGTATTTTTCTAGTCTGACTTGCTTTTCTCGTTTGGATTTCCTTTGCGGATTTGTGGTTTCAGTATAGTGTCTATTATTATTTTTGAAGTCACCACGTCTGCGTGCTAGATAATACCGCGTGGCGGGGTGTTTGGGGCCTGGGAGAAAATGATGAGCAGTACCGAGAAAATCTTTGAAATCTTCCGTATATTTTTGAAAGTTTTCCTCGTCCATATTACTCTGAAAAATTTGAATCCACTCATCCAAATTTTGTTATTATTTTTGTTTATATTTTGCTCAGAAATATCATCCAGTAAGTCGTTCTTGTGTCATTGAGCGTATGGAAACCAAAAATTCATCTGAATAATCTAGTTGGGAACTGGAATTGGCAAGGTATTTTGAATATCTTATTATATGGGAACCTAAGGAATTTATTCTGTTTCAACTCTATAGAACGAACGCTGTTTTTGCAACGAGGATTCCAAATAATTATAGTAGCATATTGCATTTGCTTCTAACCAGCCTAATCGAAAAACGGGTGGTTGCTTGAATAATTTCGAATTACAAATCCAAGTGAAGCAGAATTAGTAATTGTTAAAATGCGGGGTGTTAAAGTTAAATTAATCTCAAATTTGATACCAAAATTAACTAATTATTAATTTAAATAAACCATACACGCACACTATCCACAATATCTGTTTGCAAGTTGCTACAAGTCAGCATTCACATGAGGAAAGTGGTGGAGTCAAGTTGATTACGTGATGGGAAAGTGGACACAAAAGTTGACGAGTTGTCAACTCAAATTCTGCTTGACCATCAAGTCACAACTTGACTGTCTCGACCATATCACAAAGAGAAAGTCTAGTTGCTTCAAGCACTTGATTCCTGTAAACTATCCCCGTGTGAATTGGCCTTAAGGCTATCTGACTTACGTGGCTGACGTAGCAGCAGTGTTGCCATTACTTTTTATCCAACCTTCGTATAAAAGTGACTCTGAAGTTGATAAGATTTTATATTAAAAATAAAAGTTGAAGTCTTGAAGACGACATATCGTGCGAAGGAAGACCTTCACATGTGAAGTATGATGAACTTGGTTTCCTTCCTACAAAACTTGAAAATAAAAACTGCGCAAAATGTACATTCTGTGACTCGACAGACTCGATAATTTTAACCCTCCATTGGTATACCTAATGAGTTGTCCTTCATTCGGTACACCAGGGTCTCGCAGACCCTCTGTTAGAAAATGTCAGATCTGTGTGTTCTTTTTTGTTTTATTCGTTTTATTAAATGACATATAAACTTTCATTGTATTTAGTTTATTATGGCAATTGGAACTAATATTTTAAAAATTTTTATGAAAGAAAAAACAACAAAATAGACAGAAACAGTGTTTGAATAATATACATTGTATTAAGATATATTATTTAATTTCCTAACATTAACGTAAATGTAAATTACTGTCTTAACTTAGAAAATCAATACTGAAAATCAATTAAAAGTTAAAGAAAGCAAAATCTGGCAAAATTATATGTATACAAGTTCACAAAAGTCTGCATATTTTATCAACAGATTTACACTACAATTTCAGTAACAGATAATGTTTTAGGTTTGTCTAGCGTCTATTCCACACAGTTTGCACATAGCTGTCCCCGGTGTTCCAAGCAGTACATTTACTGCAAGTAAATGTAGTTTTTTTGTCCTTTGCATAGGGGCACAAATGGCTTTTTTTTTCTTTTTGTTCCTTCCAGCGCTGGAGTCGTGTGGGTTGTGTCAGTACTGGATGCATCCTTTCCAAGAACCTGGCGAATTCTTGCTTTCACTGTTCTTGCATTCCAGGTACTCGTAGTCTGCCTTCAAGATGTTGTCTGCACAATTGCTCCGCAATTCCCTCCTAGTGTTCCTTGGATTGTTCTTCCATTCGGGATTGGCCATTACGAATAGAATCATGGCGTTAATGGCAGTATGGTCCATGATCGCAAACCAAAAGCGGAGCGGCCATCTGTTAGTACCTCTAGCTACAGTATATGTATTACATAACTTGTCAAATGTATCGGTGCCACCTTTCGTCATGTTGTAAGTCATGATCATTTCAGGTTTTCCAGAGTCCTTATCTACAGAGTCATCACGGTGCATAGTTGAAAGTAGCAGTACTATTTTATTGTTTCGTGGAGCAAAGGAAAGTAATGTTTTCTCCTTGTCGAATGCAAATAATGCTGTTCCCATTGCCTTGTTTCTCACAAAAATGGGAGGAATTTCCTTTTTGTTTTTCCTTGGTGTGCCGAGAGTTGTAAGCTTGTAAGAGGTTGAGTGACCGCAAAAGGTAAATGGTCCAGTAGTCGGCGCGCAGGACAATCTGTAGAGCGGAGGATCTTGGGAAATTCGCACCATTCCACTCCGGGAGTACAAAGGGCCCACCCAAGCGGCCTACTTGAGAAGGCAGTCCCCAGTCCGTGCCCTAAGGGAGACTAATAGAATAGACGGGCCTAATCATTGATGATGATGATTTATATATGATTTTCGAAAAATAGTTAAAGAAAAGAACCACGGTGTGGTAGGATTGATGGTTGACAATGCGACAAGCCCACAGATAGGACTCTGATGCGGGCCCATTGCACTATATGCAAATTTGATCGCGACCGAGAAATACCGACAGATTTAAGAAAAGAATTAAAAACAGTAATTTCATCATTCACAACATGACAAAGGAACTGAATTCTTGTGGAAAACATAAAATGTATAATGATTTATTACATGGCTGATGTGTTGTGTATGTTGGCGATGATGCTTCCTTCTAGTACGTATTATGCAATCTTCATTAATACGAGTATTATTGGTACAATATAGGCCTAATAATGTTGAATTGTGTGAGATCGACGTCTCGAGTGAATAGCGCGATATGCCTTCATATTTTACTCTTCGTGGATCTAACGAGTTGTGATTTACGGAAATACTACAAAATTTCATTAGCTCTTCAGGAAATTATTTTTAAAATATATAAAATATTTCAGAATAAACATAAAATGTTGTTACTGGATAAGTATGAGCTAGACATGTTAATTACACTTACACTGTGTGTAATCTAGTCTTCGATATTAATTTAGTATTTTCTTTTATCTCTTAATTATATATATATATATTATTATTATTATTTGTAATATTGTTTCAAAAACTAGTTTTCTATATTATTGTATAATCCACATCACGAGTAGACTATAAAGTATCATGTTATATTATTAGCATCTACAGTGTTGCAATTGAATATTACAAGAAAAGAGTGATCCCAAAACGCGTTCAGTCCATTTGTATGAAAGGACTGGGCTAATTTTTGTATCCACCGGTCTACGGACTGAGCGAGTTTTCAAGCAACATATACAATAACACTACTTTTTAAACAAGGATTGCGTTGTTTTAAAAAAAACATGCTTCAAATATAATGATAGAAGTCTCAAACATAGTCATATATAAATGCAGAAAACATAAAAATGACCAAATGGACTTAATCAGTTTCGGGATCACACTCTTCAATTATATTGTACGAATGACTTTGCACCTTAGTTTGATTTATGGTGAAGTGGAAGAGATGACCTGATAACTTTTATTTCATTTTAATAAATAATCATAATTCTAAATTTGTGCTAATGTATTTGAAATTGCCACAAAGGAAACATTAAACATTATAAAAACTTCCACTTTCACTGATCTTTAACCTGGATCTGTGTATATTATCTGTAACCCTGAATTTTTATCCTTCGATGTACTGTATCAATAAGAATCATGGTACATTTTTTTTAAGTTTTCAGGCAACATTGAATATATTTGTATGTATTTACATAGTCTTTTTAATTCGTACGTCATCGTGACTGTCTGTAGTTTACTGTTCGGGTTGCACTTTGTGTGTCTATTATTCTGTGATAATTGCTATCCAATCCGGTAATTGCTTTATTTAACTGAAAATTAATTATATTCAGTCGAGAAAAACCATGGAAAAACCTCAAACAGATTGGTCGTAACCGGGGATAGAATCCGGGACCTCCAGAATGCGAATTTCAGACGCTACCTTCTGAGTCACCTCGTTTGTTAACATTAAATATTTTAATCTTAAAATCAGATGTAATTATTATCGATAGACTGAACTGCAGACCAAAATAATGTTTCCTTCGTAACTGCTTTGAACACCTGATCACCAGAGGTAAGAAGTTCGTACCAAAATTGTTGTGTGAGCTAAGACTATATGTCTACGGAATAAACTGTAGTAACGCAGCTCTCAACATCAACAAACCAGTAAAACAAACATGTATAGTGGATTTATAATCAGAAATACAAAAGAATTAAAAAATATAAATACTATTGATACTCAAAAAATTCTAGTTAGAATTACACTAGGGTATGCGTATATAATATGGTCACCCCAGCTCCAGTTCCATCAGATGCAAATAGATAGGACACAAAAATAAATTTTACGTTACTTGGTTCTAACAGTGCCGTTGCTTGGTTCGATTCCTACCTTCGCGAACGCCAACAATATGTATCAGCCTGTGGTCATTCTTCCAATTGGCGTACCGTCAAGGCCGGAATCCCTCAGGGCTCGGTTCTTGGGCCATTACTTTTTACGCTTTACATAAACGACGTAACAAAGATCTTTAAATATTGTAAGCACCATCTATACGCTGACGACTTACAACTTTACATTCATTCCCGAACTTGTACAATCAATGACTCCGTGATCAGAATTAATGAAGAACTAGCATCTGTAGCTCAACGGGCGCAGCAATTTGGACTCAGACTAAATCCAGACAAATCACAAGCTATAATAATGGGCCACCAACAAGCATTAAACAAAATAGATCTAGCCACTGTATCAAAAACAAAAATAAATAATACCACAATTACATATAGTAAGACAGTGAAATATTTAGGGATATATTTAGATTCAAATTTAAATGTTCAAAGTCAAGTGACCTATATATGTAAGAAAAATGTTTCCATAATTCATTCCCTCAGACACTTAACCAACGTTTTACCTCTCAGCCTTAAAAAGAACCTGATCCAAACTTCAGTGATGCACCACTTCGATTATTGCGATTCTCTATTCACGAATCTAAATACTGATCTTGCCCATAGACTACAGCGTGTTCACTATATCTGCGTTCGTTTCGTTTGTAACATTAGAAATTCGATCATGTAACACCGTCACTAGAATTGTTGTCTTGGGTTCCACTTAAAGAAAGAAGATTCTTCAACTCTCTCTTATTACTATTGAAAATCATCCACACCTCCACACCCTCTTACCTAGCATCTCGTTTTGTTTACCTTTCACTACCTCGAACCCGGAACATGTATCTTCTCCCTATTCCTCCGCACAGAACATCCTTCTACTCATCATCTTTCAGCATATCTATTCCACGCCTCTGGAACTCTCTTCCTGACCATATCAGAGACTGTTGAACAATATCAAAATTCAAATTTAAATTAAAAAATCACGATCTAGTTCATGGAATTGCTTGTTGAACACCTGTCAGGTTGCGCAACTTCGGCTTAACCCATGACATATAGTAAATATTGTACATATGCTGTTGTGAAATTGACAATTAATATGTAATGTATTTATTATAATTATAATAATAATAACAATTATTATTATTATTATTATTATTATTATTATTATCATCATTATCATTATCAGTTAACAGTTATCGCTATAATCATTGCTACCTCTGTTTTTCTTTCTTTTTTTCCTTGTATTACCTCGATGAGAGCTCTGTAGTGTTCTTTTGACCCTGTTGACCATATAAAGAGCTTTAATTTAATTTGTATTATTTTCATCATCGTCCGTATTTCTTTTTTGTATTTATATGTGCTATCTGGTAGGATGGAAGAGAAGGCCTTATGGCCTTAATCCTATCAGATTAAATAAATAAATAAGTTTTCAAAAATCGTCTGAAATGAAAATTTCATACAATCAATTACCTTTTGAATTTTATGAAATTCTAAAATCTAGACGGTTAATAAATAGCCAAATTTTACTCTATAAGACTGTTAGGCCCGGTTTTATGAATATGGTTAATCTAAAGATTATGTTAAACCTAAGTTAAACCTAACCATGAGTTTAACTCAACGTGCCGTATTACAGAGTCTCGGGTAAGTTAAACCGTAATGGAATACGATTGGTATTACTGCTAGGAAAGAAAAGAAGACGATCTCAACTGTTTAATTATATTATTGATTTAAAATAGCCGACGCTCGTGGAGAATCTTCATTAAGAAACATCTTTGTTCTTCGATATCAGAGAGAGTATCATAAAAAACCTAAAGAGGACCAATACCGCGTGCTTCAGTATGCTTGTCAGACTTAACCTCAAATAGTTTCTTAACGCTGTCTACCAACGTTATACTCCCAAACACAATGCAACCAAACTAAACCTTGCATGACCATCCGCGACGTTACTCCATACAGAATCAACTGAGTAATGAAGTAATGATATTAATGTGCGTATTTTATGTGTTATCTATAATATTTATGATACATCTTGATCACACAACTTTTAACACTGATTCACTTCGGAGTCCACACATGTGCAGTAACGGTCAGCGCGTCTGGCCGCGAAACCAGGTGGCCCGGGTTCGAATCCCGGTCGGGGCAAGTTACCTGGTTGAGGTTTTTTCCGAGGTTTTCCCTCAACTCAATACGAGCAAATGCTGGGTAACTTTCGGTGCTGGACCCCGGACTCATTTCACCGGCATTATCACCTTCATATCATTCAGACGCTAAATAACCTAGATGTTGATACAGCGTCGTAAAATAACCCAATAAAAAAATTCACTTCGGAATATGTATGATAAGACTTTCTTGTGTTAAATTATAACGTAACTTGTTTACATGTTTCGACCTATTTATGTGTCATCCTCAGAACTCAGAACTCTGAGGATGGCCCATAAATAGGTCGAAACATGTAAACAAGGTACGTTAGAATTTAACACAAGATAATATTACTAGTGTTTTTATAAATCAGGCCCCATAGTAAATTTTAGCAGGAGAATGTCTGCCACACACAGTACAATGCGCAATAGGTTTACAGTAGGTTTACGGACACCGAAATCTTCCATTGTTTTCAGTGTGCCTACTACCAGAGGAAAAATAGCGCAGTGTAACTAGTAACTGATGAGAGATTCAACAGAATGTGAAAAATAAAAAAGAAATCATTTATCGTTTAAAATAGTCTTTAAATTCAAACCCTGAAACATATATTTTTGCACTTTCTCGATTTTCTGTTGTATGTTGTATCCGAGTTTCAATTTTTCGAAACAAGGTTAGGACTATAAGCCTATTTCTGAAGGTTAGGACTGTCTGCTTCGAAAGCCTCAATCTAATTTAAAACTTATGCTAATTTATGTATATTTCGAAGTGGTGCACTCTATTTCGAAAAATTATTGGCCGCCGTGTAATATTCTTTACTCTCATAGTCACTCATAAGTTCTTGGAAAACATCTGTAATATCCATGTGTATTGCGGGAACCGCCATCTTGCACTATTGAGGCTTGAACTGCAGTTTAAACGGCAGAAAACTGCCGATCAAGTTAAACTCAAGTTAACTCAAAGTTAACTGGTAGTTTAGGTTTATAATACGAAGCAGAACGAAAAACTTCAGTTTAAACTGAACGTAAGGTTTAAACGCTTTTATAATACCGGCCCTTAATGGTATATTGAATAACTGTGATATTCTTAAATTCCTTCAGTTCAATGTAAAAAGAACAATTACGTCATGGGTAACCTTTTGTTATTTCAATATCTAGAACTGTTTTCTTCAAGAACTCTCCATTGCT
The DNA here is from genome assembly GCF_040183065.1 of Periplaneta americana. Classification (NCBI taxonomy): domain Eukaryota; kingdom Metazoa; phylum Arthropoda; class Insecta; order Blattodea; family Blattidae; genus Periplaneta; species Periplaneta americana. Next base: position 13,891,689 of record NC_091128.1, on the reverse strand, counting down.
TGTTATATGTAATACCCTAGATCATATACGTAACAGATAGGTCGGCCTTATAAGCTTTGACGTTAACAACTTTTGTCAGGTTTACTACGCTGCCATCTAGTTGTTACATAAGGATTCACGTCATAATTCCCATTTGAATTGCATTAGCGACTGTACTGCCAACTCGTGTTCATTTACGGCGGACGTGTTGAGATCCTGGCGGTTGTTCTCTTCAAAGTGCTGCCGATTTTAACATAGCGATGAGTTATCTGTTACATATATGATCTAGGGTAATACTTACAACTCTCTGTCTTTAATCTGTGATTCTCAATTACATTTCAGTTTATCAATTAAAACATTTCATACAATAAAAAAAAGAACTACTGTAGGCTATATTTCCTTAGGTACATTTTTAATTATGAATAAGTGTATTGTAATCTTTTTACTCTAATCTTAAAATAATTCTGCATTATTTTATTGACATTTGGCAAATTGTTTATGCTCTCTTTTCTTTGAACAAGACGACAGTAGTCTACGGAAATTTCCCAAAATCTTGCTAGCGTAGCACAGACAACAACTTGTACAGCCGCCATGATAGCCATCGGACCTTCCAGCAGTTTTGTTCCTATTTCGCTGCAGCGTGACGTCATTGTTGTGCACTGGTCCGGTAAGATTCGGAATACGCTGATATATTTTGTATATAAATTGTATCAATGCAAGCCATCTATAACTGGAAGCTTGCTTCTGTTGATGGTGATTTTTAAGTAACTTAAATTAAATTAATAGATGGATGGATGGATGGATGTATCGATGGATAGACAGACAGACAGAGAGACAGACAGACAAACATACAGAATAAAATGCCATCATTTCAGAGTTATAGTTCGCTATTCTTATTGTTGGTTATAACAAATACTCTATAACAATAATACTGGAAAGTTTGCTTGTTTAGCATTGCAAGCGGCGGCGAAAAGTGACTGTGCTGCTATCTAGCGTCTTGGATTGTTGATATACTCCGTGCGGCGTGCTGGGTTACGTGAGGAAAAGCGGAGAGGTGTCCATTTGATGTCAATAAGAAAGTGTAAAGCAATACCATTATTTAGAATCACAATGTTCACAACATTTTTAATTAATAAGAAGTTACGAAGTTATTGGAATAGAAATGAAATGACACAATTCTCGAATTTTCGAATGCAATTACGATTTAGTTGAGCATGTCTTTAGAAGCTTTCATACTTCGCCTATTGCGTTTCTTAGCTAATGGTTAAGCATTTTATTTTTGATGAAACAATTTATTAGTACACTGACATATTTGTCAGCGAAGATATTGGCACAGTCGCTCCTTTAGGGATAAAGCATTTGTATGATATATATTACATGAAGCAGATGTGATCTTAAAATCTCTGCAGGCATGGTACCTTTTGATACAAAATAACCTATGGTTTGCTTTAAATTTTTGGACATTCCTCGAATAATGAAAACCATTGCAAGTGGAACTTCTGAAATTTTTACGTCAGTTGAAGTTTGTTGATTAGGTGTATTTATACCTAATTCAATGAATCCCTCGAAGTGTGTACTTTAGCTTTATAAGTTATATTTTCCTTCAAAGAAATTTCATCTACAACAATAATAGTTAGAACCTTTTCATTCAATGATAGAATATCCGATTTTATTTTTAATAATGAATTGTAAAATGGTGGGATTTATACCGGGGCCTGTACCAAAATCCATGAAGTCAATTTTGGAGAGATCTAACTGTTGATAAACATAATTTTCTTCTTAAAAATCTTTAGCCTTGAGGTGAGCAATAATGGAATGTTGCGGCAAAACGTTTGTCGTAACTGGATACCATCTCCACATTTCCTTCTTTTTAAGCGCACTTGGGGCTAATGAATTCACCATCTTAAATAATTTTAATTAAATTAGCGTTTGAATTTGCTGTGTTCGGAACTATCATTTACACTTGAGAAATTTTTCATCTTTTAGAAGTTCTTGCATCGTAAAAAAATAACTTTATTTAGTGAAATATTAATAATACCTTTAAAGTATAGGGCTAGGCAAATTATTTTGTCCAAATAACTACCTGAATAACGTATTATGAAATAACATGAGTCCACTTTCTTCACAAAATAAACAATTCACATTTTTATGTTACGCATCCCAACGCACACTGTTTGGTTAAAAAGTCAAGACTTTCAATTGTTGTATACGGAGAAACTATAAAGAAGCTGTGTTTTGTATGAAGAAAGTAAAGTAGATTTATGCAGTTTGGTAACTGATTCAGTTAGCATAGAATATTATGTAATTGCTAACGTACTACCTAATTACATGGTAGAGAAGTATCGTCCGTCGTTTCTGTCTGATATCAGAGAACCCACAGCCTCCTCGATGCAAGATCTAATACGTTTCTCTGGGGCCTACGCGGTTCTTTCATTGTGTTTTGATTTTGACTCATATTTTCGGAAGAAGGAGCTGTTAAATTTAGTGAATGAATAATCGTTACGTTCAGTCTGTTATTAAAAACAAAATATTAAAAATTAACAGTCCTACGACTGATTTGAAACTTCAGTATACTTTTCCAATTTATTACACTTTATTTTTACTTACCAAAGATATTCCAAAGTATTAGTTATTGAAGTCCGATACTGTAAAGTGATCTGAATATATTCTGTGATTTTTGAACAAATATTCTGTCCATCTAATCTAAACGTTTCGTCTAGAACTGTTGACAATGTTTTTAATTAGTGTTAGCATTTTGCTTATGATATTTTTAAAGAATTTTAGATAAGGCTGCAAATAGCGATAGTAGCTGACGCGCCCTACTGAACTTCACTAACTAACGTCTAGGACTTTAATCCTTGTCCTTTGCGTTTATTTACGTATATGGGCATGGCAAACCTAAAAGACTAAAGCAAATAACTGTAGTAGTAGAACCAGTATTAATAATAATAATATAATAATAATAATAATAATAATAATAATAATAATAATAATAATCTTGTAATAGAAAAGTAACATTCTACTGGCGTTTACATGGCTACTTCCTATCTTTATCTTTTGAAAATCTGATGGAAGATCTAGCAGCTTTTGCTAAGCGTAGTTTCTAAAACAAACAATCCCACATTTAACTGACATTGTGTAAAACTATAATGAGAATAATCCTTACGACATCACGTGTTTGTTGAGAAACAAAACTCATATCACAGTTCATCGGGCTAATCGTCACGTCAATCCCTGCCGCTAGATAGCACTGGTGAGTCATTCGCCACTTTTACCGTGAATCTTCCAGTATTATTGTTAGAGAGTATTTGGTTATAATTTCTGGAATCTAAGTACCCATTTTGGAGAAATTTACATCGAGGAAGTCCTTTGGAAAGATTAATTTTGGGAAAAACAAATTTTGGAGAGACAGGATAGAACAATGAGGAGAATTGTCCAGGAATGACGAGAAGAAGACCGGACTAAGGCAAGTAAAGTTGATAGTCTCTTGTTCCAGGTAGATTTTACCTATACTATTCCTATAAAACAACAATCTCTCTGAACGAGACGACTATACGCAAGGTTTATTGCCATTTGTGGTCCAGGTAAAAAATTAAAACAGTATTACTAGTAATATTATGATTATTATTATTATTATTATTATTATTATTATTATTATTATTATTATTATCCTCACTTCTCGCCCTATTACGGCGTTAGGTCCTTCTCGTTGATTTATTGGTAGTATTGTTTGCTAAAGTGCCCGACATGGAAAAAAAAATCGTGGCATGGATTCTAACGGAAGAGAAACTGAATTAGAGATCCCATGTCTAGATGTATTATATGTAAAGAAACTGATTCAGGCAAAATTGCCGCTTCTTTCTCATTCCACTAAACTTCCCTGTTTTGAAAACTTCTCGATTGAAATTGGAATGAAGATGGAACATGAGAATTAAGTACTCAGAAGTTATGACGAAGATTCTCTTTAAGTAATAAAACCATTCAAAGAGTCTGAGGTGGCATCGCAGTTCTCTTTGATGATAGCTGGTCGACTGACTAAGATGTGATTGAGGAAAATCAGTCCATGTCTATCATTTGTATATCTGCAACATACTATCTTTTTTCAATCACGTCTTTCTGAAAGTCGAATAAAGTAAAATATTAGTAATTTGTTCTCGTATTATTCCTAAAATAAAAGGTCTTACTTTCTTGTTGATTTTTCTGAGTTATATGCTATTCTTCGCTGATTCTTGAATAGTATTCCGACCTTTTACTCCAAAAATTGCGGTTTCAGACTCGTCAGACGGTGATGGGATGATAGTTTTTCATTAGACGACAGAGGCCTCTTGCAAGAGGAAGGACAAAAATTACTAAATCGAGTAGATCCTCTCACAAATTCATCATTGTAATATGTTAAGGATAATAAAAGAAGATTATTGCTATTACGGGCTTATGTGAGGGCGGCAATGAACCTGTGGGTTCCTTAAAAGCCATTTGTAAGTAAGTAAGTAAGTAAGTAAGTAAGTTAGTAAATAAGTAGGTAAGTAAATAAGTAAGTTAGTAAATAAGGTTACTGCTATTATTGTTATAACTCTTCTTTTTCTTCTTCTTCTTATTATTATGGGAAAAAAAATAACAATTTAGGCATTCTAGCTAACCTTTCTTATACCTCCTGTCACCGCACAGTAACTGACTGTTCCTCACTCAAATTTCTTTCTCCCACAATAATAAACACGTGTAGCACAAAATTCTAATAGTAAGATTTGAAAATGTGAAAGCAGACAATTGAAAATGCTACGTGACAACATCTATGGGAGCGGGCTTAATATTTAAAATTATAAAGCGATTGTTGGTATCGTGACGACATGACATTATATTTGTAACTGTGGATTGTCGATCATTATTCATATTACACCAACAATAAAACAATTCTTGTCATACTGTCATAAATTTGGAGTCCCAACAACAACAATTCAGGAAATTTCTATGATATATTTTAAGGGTTCTCTACAAATTATACGACGACACTTGTACTTCAATTCAAATTACAGTTGAATTTTCTCATTCCGTTTTATTTTTTATCTGTATTTTCGTTTATTTTATTGCAAATTTTTATTATTGTAAAACATTATCTACTGTAAATTTTAGTTTATTAGACAAAAAAAAATTGTGAAACACTTTTAATGTCACGCCTTAATTAATGTTACTGTTTAACATGCTTTGTCTTTGGCAACCTCACCAAGTTGAGGAAGAATAGATATTATTTTAGCACGATTATTATTAGTAGATTAAGCACCGAAATAAATTACTTTTATTTATTGTTGTTAGTAAAGTGAGTCATTGTTTCACAAACTTACACTGTATACACATTACATTCCAATTAATTAGACAATTGCAAATAAACAAGAAATATTGTTTTAAAATGACAAAAAAGGTATCTATTATTGAATTAGTCAGAAAAAGGCAAAATAGGCAAAATAAAAATTGGCCCTTTCACTTTGATTTACCACAAATCACATTTATATCTATAAAAATAATGATTTACTTGCACCCTGTAAAAAAGGCATTTCGCCAAAGATCCGGGCTCTAGTTATCATTATCATTATTATCATCTTCATTATTATCGCCCTTTTATCAACCTCATTAATATCATAATCATTATTATCATTGTTACCATTATTATTTCATCATTATCATTGTCGTAATCATTATTATCATCATTGTTATCATCATCATTATTATCACTATTATCATCATTTTTATTATCAGTTACAATTGTAATAATTATAATTATCATTAGGATTGTCATTATCATTATCGTTATTTATTATTATTATTATTATTATTATTATTATTATTATTATTATTGTCTTGTTTCATTAGATATATCGTATCATAAACTTTATTAATTCCTAATTTTTTATTCTCGTTCCTATAAAATATAGCCTAATCATTGTAAACCATGTAGGCCTGTATTATTTTGTATTGTAACATGTCTACAATTCAATAAGGACTGTTCTGCAACAATTTATAACTTACACACCAATATAAATTATAGTTTTCTATAGTTAATATTTTTATATTTCATTTCGATGTCTTATAAACTCTTTTTTATTTAGTTGCTATAAAATACAGCCTAATTATCGTAAAGTGTAAACCATATTGGCCTATATAGCCTAATTTTCTACTATATTAAAATACCATTTAATACCATCCACACAATAACAGTTACACCGGGGACAGAACTACTAGAGGCTTCAGTGACGTCACTACAGAAGAACCCACACACAGCAGAATTGTTCGTTGCACTACAAACTGAAAACGTTGACCACCTACTTTCACTGATCCAGCTGCGCTCTTACAATACAGTAACGTCTGTTCAGAAAATGTTTTACAGCTGAATGGTACCGTATACCTGCTAGTGCGGGAGGAGGGGGTGGTCGGACAGTAAAAGTAACCGTCTCCAAGCTTCTAGATGTTCTGTCCCCAGTATATTCATGCGTTTTAGGGTTCCATACAAATTTTAAGGAACATAGTTTGAGTCGTGAGTCATGCGCCAAGCGAAATCGCTCCTTTGTTTAGTAGGCCGTAGCCCAGAAACCAGTAGGGGTTGTGACTAGCGATCACTTTTAAAAGTAATTTGCATTCTTTCTCGCCCCCATCTGAAGTTAAAAATAAACAACTTTGCTGCTTACCAACTTTTCAAGGTTAAATATCTATTCTGAACAGATCACATCAAATTTAATATTCTTTTTATCACTTTTCAGAAAAGATCTTCATTTCGAATTTTTTTCTATGCTTTCCTTAAACATCGAACTATCAATTAAAAAGTTACAGAGCGATTGATTGACTATCATAGGACCTAAGGGAGCGGGAAATATTATATACCTAGGCCAATGCTTTCTATAGCGCTCCGGTAATCAAGGTGACGTCATGCGCAAACCCGCACTTGCCTTCACCATTACTACTGGGTGTTCATTTCAAAGTTTGTCATGACGTCACTATTGTTGGCTCACCGATTTGAAGCGAGTTTCAGCTTATATGTCAGAGAAGTTGCCTATTATTAAAGGCGTTCTTCAATCTGAACTTGAGAACGTGTACGGTATAATTCGAACGTCGTAGCAACAGATGGCGGTCTGTACGGTCTGTGTGCTACCATAACCTCTTTCGAATTGTGTTTTGCGCCGGCAAGTCGTACGCAGGGTATTTGTTATCATCGGTTGCGTACAGCAACATTACACAACACAAATCAAATGCTCCGTGTCCATGTTGACCGTCGAAGTTAATATCAACAAATACGTAAGTAATCGTCTTAACCCTCTCCCCATATCCCGACAGTACTTATTTCCAAACAGTTCACATTCCTGCCACTACCGGCGTTACCGTACGTATCGGTACGTACTCTTCAGAATGAACGCCGTACTTGCTAGGCAACTTCTCTGCCTCATAGGTTATAACCTCTGCGGAAGTGTAGGAAGATTGAATTCTCTAGGCTCATCGGCTAGCCACATGACGGCATACAGCGAGCCATGACACACTTTGAACTGAACACCCAGTATAATCCCAACACGTTACTGACCATGTAATGTCTGAATCTACTTAACAATACGCAATGCTTTAAAGCCGTGACGTCACGGCGCGAGTGCTGAGTATTTTGCTATCTCTTACTAACAAAATGCTGTCCATGTCTCTCTTGCAGTAAATGCCTATATCGTGCACATTAGCTTATCGTAATCTTGAAAATTATTTGCAAAACTCGAAACTATAATGTTGTCCATATTATTTCAATAAGAATTATGTATTTAAAACTACGTTCTTAACATTTGAGGAAATGAAAATACAAAAATCATATTAGGCATTTGCAGGTAAGTAGAAAAATAAAATAATTTTTAACGAAATAGGGATAGCCGGTCTACGAAACCTAGCGATACCGAATTCGACTCCAGAAAACTTCAAGAAACTGGATTTGTCCTTTTTCTTGTGTTTATTACTGCGTTTTCTCAGGGGAAGGCCTGACATAGATCTTACACTGAAGATTTCTTTATGGCAAAAAGCGTACGCAGGGTTACTTTTTGGAGGAAGATGCCTAGTCATAAAATGTTGTAGTTCTCGATCCACTTCAGCCCCAACCAAGACCTTAAACTTTTTACTATGAATTTGTTTTCCTACTAAGTTTCACTCTTATCATTAGAGTTTAAAAAGGAGAATATTATTACTTGAAAAAAAAATAATAAATTCTCCTTTCATAAAGTCTATTTTCAGGCATGTTTCTAACACATAACACAAAATAATAAGGTTATATAAATATATGTCAAATGCAAGTGAATTACTGAAACAATAAGTGAATACATAGGCTATATATATATGTATAAATATAGATTTATATATAGGCCTACACATTGTATAAATATCAATATCACTCGCTAAGATATACCAAAACACAATTTTTAAAATAAAGTAATAACTAAATATAAGATAGAAAGAACACCACCGATATCAGATTGAAGCTACATGTGGTGGAGATACTACATTTCAAATCATTATTTCTTTGCTCTTTTATCTCTTCCTTCCTCTGGGAATATTTAACCCTGAAATTTCTCCGCCGCTACGCCACTGTCGAAAAGCCCTGCTCTGAGTAATATTACTCGCGTTCCAGAACGAACTGAATTTGATACATTTGTGAAATGTCTACTAAAAGTCCAACTGTGTTTGGAAGATAACCAATTTTCTCTTAGTATTGCTTGGGTCAATTTTTTTTTAATTTCAGGACAGGAATGCAGAAACATACATTCATAAGTATAAAAAGTTATTAATTTTAATGTTTAAGATTACTTACAATAGTGGCGACTATCTTAGGCCTGCAGTAACACTTTATTATTTTACTTTCGTTTTTCTCTTAACAAACGGAGAATAAACTTATCTACGAAACTCGATACTACCTCCCTCTCTTGGTTATTCTGAACAATCATATGCGACTCAACTTTTACCATTTTTAGCCTCTTGTTTTTATTGAGCATATAGAACATGAACCTCACGGAAGGATCAATGACACACAGTAATCAGAAAAAGGTATTAATCGTCCCACTCATTTGGTTAACGTTGGCGAACACTTTGAGTTTTGATTTTCGCTCGCCGCTGTGCCGCCATTAATGTTTATTACCTAATTATTGTTTGAGACCGCAAGACTCCTCGTGCAGTAAGTTCGGTGTTGCGGTATCTATGCAGTATTCTGCTGTCGTTTCCTCAAGAGAATTTTTTCTTTACTGGAACAAAAAATGTTCATTATATTAAGGGTTTAATAGGAAACATGCTTCAGGTGAAAGTTTTTTTTTCGCCTAAAATCAGAAATAACGAATAAAGTTAAGATTCCCAAAAATATCTGTATATTATGTAGCTTATAGTCCAATGCAATTAGGAGCGACTGAACAATTTAACTTTCCGAATTAAAGTCATTTTGTGATATTAATTTTGTAATGATATAATAAGATTTATAATGATATAATAATATGTAAGTTCTTAATGCATATGATGAAGATCTACAAACCAAACTACATACATTTCAGCAGATGTATGAAACCACTCAATGAACATTAAATGTCGACCTGGTTGGCGAGTTGGTATAGCGCTGGCCTTGTATGCCCAAGGTTGCGGGTTCGATCCAGGGCGAGGCCGGTGGCTTTTAAGTGTGCTTAAATGCGACAGGCTCATGTAAGTAGATTTACTGGCATGTAAAAGAACTTCTGCGGGACAAAATTCCGGCACATCCGGCTACGCTGATATAACCTCTGCAGTTGCGGGCGTCGTTAAATAAAACATAACATTTAACATGAGCATTAAAAAACAAAACCAGGAAAATAATTTCAAGGGAAAAATTGTTCCGAGGCCGGGTATCGATCCCGGGACCTCTGGTTGAACGTACTAGCGCTCTACCTACTGAGCTGCCCGGGAACTCCACCCGATACCGTCTCAACTTTTCCCTCTATATCCACACAACTCGCGTGGGCTGACGAAACGCCAGAGACCCACATCGAGTGCACACAATCTCTGTGTGACTTGGAATTGTGGTTTTCTGTTAACGTACACAGTGAGGTCCCGGGATCGATACCCGGCCCCGGAACAATTTTTCCCTTGAAATTATTCAAATCTGCTTTACAGGGAGCTTTACCTGAAAGACTAGATTTGCAAAACCAGGAAAGACAAGACTCAATTCTACACAGTGATGGCTGTTTCGGTGTTGATGAGTGGCTGTGAGAATTGGGTCTTGAATAGAAGTGGAAAACGAAAAATAGGAACAGCCGAAATGAAACTTTTGAGAACAGCCGGATATACACTACGAGATGAAAAACGTAATGAAGCAACTAGAGAAGAACTCGAAATATTTAACTTAGGAGAAAAATAATAGAAAGGAAAACAACTGGTACGCACATACACAAAGAATGAATCCAAATAGAATAACATTACAAATTAAAGACTATAGACCTTCTGGACACCGAGACGTAGGACGCCCACGTGGAAGATGGGCAGGTGACTTTATTCCAATGTGAGCGAAACGGATCTTTGAGTCCACCATGAAGATGGTGATGATGGTGATGATGATGATGATGATGATAATAATAATAATAATAGGCCTAATATATAATATAAATTATTATATAGTTTAAAAAAATGTATATACCGTACGACTATACATAATAGGCTTTTGCGGTTGTCTCTCCAGTTTACTATGGAGCACACAGACTACGCCTCCTCGTTAACACTATCACTCCTACAGAGAGACTGAACTGGGCTTCCGAGCGTGCGGGAGATGGTTTGCCACGTGTTCCATGGCCTTCGTGCGTTTCACGTGCATTATAAGTTCGTTCCAACAACAGTCAGGAACCGTCCGTAACTATCGTGAGCATGCGCAGTACAGAAAAAGCGTTCCAACACAATCCGAACCAGTCCTGAACCGGAAACACGTACTGCAGTCGGGCGTTCCAGCAAGCTTTTGACACGGGTTCGGAACGGTCAGAAATAGTCCGCGGATTGAGGCATGTACGGAAGAGTACGCGAGACGCGCATGCGCATAAGCTCACCAACGTCTCCTGGATACTGAAGAAAGACATGATCGACTGTTCACATCAGTGAGGTTAAAGATGAAAAGTGACAGTGCAGACGAATAATAAAACTAGAGATTTAATTTAAATTTACGCCTAAAAGAAAGGGAATGAAAATTATTTGGGTATTGAAATAGTTAATTACAATTTCAACATGCAGCTTTCATTAAAAGTAGTCTATAATAAATAACGTACATAAATTAATAATTAAAAAATAACTATTTTTATATGAGAATCCCCCAGTACTCGACATTGCATTATCGGAATTTTTGTCTTCCAAATTTTTTGTCATCTTTTTATAGAAAATGATCGAAATTCTATTTTCTGCAATTACAATTAAGTATCTCGTTCTTAGCAAAGATGATTACAGTTATAGCATCTCTGGATTTAGTACATAACGATCCGCGAAAGCGTTCCAACAGTTCCAGTCCAGTTTCAATCGAGCCCCTACCACGCCGTAGCGAGAAGTGAGAAATATGTTCCCAAATTGAAGTAGCAGAAATCCGCCATTTGTTTGGTAGAAAACGCGCGAGATTTCGAAACCGCTATTTAAATACGTGTATTGCGTATCCTAAAGCTAAATGTTTTTGTGTAAAGGAACAATACTTCCTTTGCGAGATACCTTTAATACCGTGTTTCTGCTGTCAGCAGAGTTGCTAGGTTTTCTGCGAGGGAAATCGGAATATCAGAAGCTAACTTAAGACATTACTCTTATCAACATTTTACCATAAAATTTATAGCAGCTTTCTGCAAAGTAGTGTTTGCGTGCTTTTTAATGTAATAGGCCTATTCGCCTCCGTGATAAACACTAAAGTACAAAGGACACACAGTACAATGAACATTATAATTTTTTCTTTTATTAACCACGAATATGTTTTAACCATTTGCTACTAAATTAACTTTGTAACCGTTACTGCAACAGTTTCACTATCTGACGATGAATCCATGTTTAAACATAGTTTACTAAATTTTAAAACACAGCAATTGTTTACACGATATCAAAACGCTATCTTTTTTGCCACTCAACGCACTCAAAGTACACAATATTTAATAATTGTGAGAGCAGCAACCAGGGACCGAAACGGAATAATCAACAATGCGGTAGAACTAGGAGAAGTAGGTATTATTTTGCTAGTTTAGTTGCCTTACGGCAATCAGCTGGGCTACCTCACAAACTTACTGAATATCCGTGGTAACTTCTGTTTAAAATGTTACCATTTGAATCAATATATAGGCTTAAATAAAAATATCGGATAATAGGAAATACCGAAGTAATTTGTTTAAATAATAATATGTAAAATCGGGTTTTTTTGTCAATCCCGACTCGCTTTAATCGGGACTCAACCAGGAAATTGGGAGAATCCCGCCTAAATTGGGATACCCGGAAAGCCTGGCTGTCAGACTTGTATCATTTTCGTAGGAACTCGGAATGTGAATATTCATAACCACGGTTAATAAAAGAACTAATGTCAACTCTTAAATTCAATATATAGGTTAAACTGCTGCATGAAGTCAAAAAGCATTATTATTATTATTATTATTATTATTATTATTATTATTATTAGTAGTAGTAGTAGTAGTAGTAGTAGTAGCAACAGCAGCAGCAGTAGTAGCATAAGATAATGTTTAATTAATTCGTAAATAAGATAAGAATTACTTTCAATCAGTTATATTAAAAAAAAATGTTATAACTTATACAGTTTCTGTAGCTTTAAGTTCGGTGAATAATTATTCATGTATGCACTGAAAAAAGAACTGTTTGAAGAAAATAAATGATATGGAGTAGATGAAGGACACAATGTATATGGTAATAGCATAGTTTGAAAGGTAAAAACTTTCTTCGAAATGAGTTGAAGACACTGAATGATTCATTGTAGGGTAGAAAATCTCTCTGCGGATTGCACCTGTCCACTTCCGGTTAAGAGATTCTTTACTCAGATGAAACTTGAAGTATAAAGAGTCACATGACAAGTACAATAATTTGTCTTCTTAACATAATATGGAGAAAAAAATCGTCTTAGAACTGAAGGATTAACTAATCAGTGAAATATAACATTCCTTCCTACTTTATCTTTACATCCGTGTGCATTACTGCAATTAAAAGCAGCGCACGAAACAACTGTGCATATTCAGCTCTAACAAACAAATGGCCGCCAGCCGGCTGTTCAAATTGGGAGCATAACACTAGCGCCAGTGAGCGGTCTAGTGTTTCTTTAGTAAGTCTATGGTTTCAATCCCATAGCACAGGCATGCCAAAACCCTGCACATTGTGCAGTCGCACACATTGTGCAGTAATCTCTGTGCAATGTGTACTTTCTATTCCCCTACCTGGAGGGAGTGAATCGCCTTGGATTGAGCGCGACAGGGCTATACAGACCTGCAACAGCATATCATCTTTTCTTTCAGTAACGCAGTTTCAGTACAGGTTCTTATTTGGCTGTGTCTGTGAATGAGTTATGATAAATGAAGTGAGAAGTTCATAGACAACGAAGAAGAAAAATTACGAATCATATAACATAATTGTTATAATGTTTTTCTCATACAACAATAATTATTTTAAAATGAAACGCTTTCATCAGCCCATGTCGAGGTAATAGTATTGTGACAGTTTATGTCAGATTAGTAAAGTTCTCAAAATATATTGCTAGCGCTTATTTCTTAATGAGTACTCTCACGGCAAAACGAACTTGACAATGACGTTGTTTTGGATTCTGTACTAACACAGCCATCAAAGATTAGACGACTTTCATTTCACAAGCTGTTAAGCGATGAGAATATAGTGAGGAATACATATGAGGCTCTTGAGGTTGTAAGGAGCGAAGAAAGCAACTATTTGCAAAGCGGAAATTTTTCTAGAAAAATTTATATAATGGAAAATTTTCCATCTCACGTCATTATATTATGTTAATATACTTACATTAATAAACCTTTAAACCTGACATAAATAGAATATTGTCGCTTCACAGCTTGTGAACTACACTTTTAATTTTTTTCATAAACGCTTCCCACTTGTCGATACTTGCTCTCAACGTTTTTCCAAATAAACTATTTGTGAATTTTAATCCTAAACTTAATGTATATTGTTTATTAATAAGTTATTAATGTTAATTTATATTGACATACAGCAAGGAAATTATTTCAGTGTAAAAACTTCACAATGTCCTACTGCATGTAGCCTAATTAATTGGGAGTATAATATTTTCTTCAAAATTTGTGTACCAATAGTCCCAATAAATAATAATGCTTGACGAACAATGAAAGAGTAAGGTCTATTACTTTAAAATAATTAGTACCAACTACGTAAAATGAAATACTTGTTCGTTTTTTGTTGTTTCGAAATTACTGAAATATTTTTTTCTTCAAATATTATATAAAAATCATATTAATAAATTATGCTTTACAAACCACTACTTTGTGAAGTATAACTGAGTAAGCCTAAAGTTTCTTGTATTACAATTGAAGTACGCCCCCGAACAACGCTGTATAGCACATTTTTATTTTTTTATTTTTTTTTTAAGATTTTGAGTTTTTAATGGGACATCGATGTATAGCTCACCCTACACACGGAAAACACACTGGAATGTCGCATATCCATCCCCAAGTGGCGGTAATTGTCAGACATTTGAACCACTTCAGTGGAACAATGATGTATAGCAAACAATATGGCGGACGCAGGCAGTATGAATGTTTCACCAAGCGATATAAAACGTATCAATATGTCGATAAAACGCAAAATTAACATGTCTGAGTGGAATGATATCAAACGGAAGAAGCTACGGGATTCTGGAAAGCCATACAAAAGCGGGAAAAGCAAACAGGTGCCTGGAAAAACCCTTCCAAAGAAGATGAGTGGAACAACGCTGAATAGTGTTCTTATTACTGCAGTACACAAAATTTTCGGTCGCCTGATTGAGTAGTTTGTGTACCAATGTTCCAACCACCCAAAACAACACAAACAAGCTGCATTCCGAACAATGGTACACAGAGTACTCAACATACCAATGAACCAACATGACTACAAAGAAGAGCTAAACACAATCAAATACATAGCACAAGAAAACGGATACAACCGCAACATAATAGACAACATAATAAGAAAAACAAAACATAATCACAAGAAAACATAAGAATACAACACAAACACAAGAACATAAAAAATATATCACACTAACATAGGAAAACAAAAACACACACAAAATAGCAACCTCATTCAAGAAATTAAATTACAATATCGCATACAGAACAAATAATACTCTACAAAAACATCTCAACACACAAACAACACAAACAAATACAACCACACAGGCGTATACAAACTCAAATGAAACATCTGCAACAACTTCTACATAGGACAGACAGACAGATCATTTCAAACACGTTACAAAAAACACATCACAGCCGTAACAAAATTACAAAAAACTTCCACATATGCAGAACACATCACAAATGCTAACCACACCTACAGAGACATCAAGACAGACATAGAAATTCTACACATCCAACCAAAAAGCCAGAGTCTAAACACACTAGAACAATACGAAATATACAGACACACAAAACACATCCAAACGAAATTCTCAACACACAACTCAATTTCAGAACACACACACTCTTTGACTCCACATTGCACTACACAAATACCCCCCCCCAGGAAACACAAACAAAAGGCGCCAAGACCAGCAACAACCAGTTCTGAAAATGGCCGATAGCAGGATGAAACATGGTAACAAGGTAATATAAAATTTAACACAAGAAAGACAAGTTATACGTTTTTCGAAGTCATATAGTGTTAAAAGTCGTGTAATCAAGATGTAAGAAGTAATTACGGCGTTTACATGCTACACAACCTTAAAGTGTTATATAAATGTGTCTTTTATTTGTTTTTAATGTTTATAAGATCACAAATCCGTGTCTTATTAGTAAGTGTTCATCAATATAAAACATACATCGTTGTTCCACTGATATTCCTTGTAAAACTACTTCAATTTGAAAACATTCAGTAGTAGACAGCTGATTAAGAGTTCATATGTATTGTGATGTTGT
This sequence comes from Periplaneta americana, assembly GCF_040183065.1. Classification (NCBI taxonomy): domain Eukaryota; kingdom Metazoa; phylum Arthropoda; class Insecta; order Blattodea; family Blattidae; genus Periplaneta; species Periplaneta americana. Next base: position 13,875,592 of record NC_091128.1, on the reverse strand, counting down.
AATGTGCCTGTTTCCTTCATATACGGATTAAATTATTGTTTATTTTTATGATAATATTGTTTTATGTGTCTACTGTAAAAAAAAATGGAAAATGTTCTGTACAGCGTTGTTCGGGGGCGTACTTCAATTGTCAAGTATACACACTGATAATAACCATGTTTTTTTTTCTGCTAAGTGTGTTTATAATGTCCAAATTCCTATTTAATCCAACCTTAGAAGGGCAGAATAGATTATTGTACACCCCTCCAGCTAAGAAAGGGTAAGAGCGCACAAAACTGCACATTTAGATCCTGCCATAGCAGATGCTCAAGTAGCGCATGCGCATAAGATGGTACAAGAACCGTACATGAACTGATCCATGAACCGCTTGTTGGAACGAACCTTATATAAGGTACCCTCTGTATACATATTTGTGTTACATTTCGTTTCCTTCTTCTTGCTCTTGCATGTTAATTCTGGCAAGTCGATTGCCATAATAAACCCACCTACGTGTATACATAGGATCTGATTAGGTAAGGTAAAAGTATGTCTTATACACGCCATGAAGGCGCTTGGTCTCCTCGATACTAGAATGACGTGGTGTGATCTACAACACGTTCCGACCGTCTTCTATTCCGGGAAAAACCCGGTACTAAACCTGATAGAATCTCAGAGCCGTTCTGGAAATCTTGGCTATGTTTAACTTTATAAAGTTATTATTCATCCATTCAAGCGGAAGGAACTGTGAACTGAGTTGGTCATCTTGCTATTTCTGTTTGATTATAAGATGTCATGTGTCATAACAATATAATATCGAAGTCCTCTTTATTTTAATGTTATTTATTATATAATAATAATATTTTACTAGTGAAGGCAAAATAAACCTATTCATCGTCATATTCAAGAATTTGTCTCATTGGCCTGTTCCACTTTATTGCTCTAAGGGATTTTAAGCAACATTAGGCAACCATAAGCAAACGTGAACCCCTGGTTGTGTTCAGCATGGTGCAAGGTTACTGCTTAAGACAGAGGCAGATAGATACTATAAAAGGAGAATGAATATTCACTTCCTGCTGAGAATCGAATTGATCAAGTCCACTTATAACTGTAGCAACTGTAGGCCTATAGGCTATAGGCTACTCAGCCACAGTGATGGACTCAATAATAATAATAATAATAATAATAATAATAATAATAATGATAATAATAATAATCATCATCATCATCATCATCATCATCATCATCATCATCTTCCTAACAAGTATTAGGCCAAGTGCCTGTTACGGTCTCAAACTAGAATTTTCAGTCCATCTCTTCTTTGGACGGCCTAGAGATCTTTTGCCATATGGATGGTAATGAAACAGTGCTTTTGGAATTCTGCATCGATTCATTCGTTCGAGATAACCCTTCTACTGAAGTTGATATTTGCTGATGAATTCTATAATGGGTTCTATTTGAAGTTCTTGCATTATGTCCTCATTTTTTTTATGATCCCAGCGAGTATATCCAGCTGTTGCTCTCATAAACCTCATCTCACTTGCTGTTATTCTACTGACATCTTTATTCTTCACAGCCCACGCTTCACTACCATAGCTTAATACTGGCTGTGCTAAGGTTTTATACAAGCCTATTCTTGTGTGTCTTTGTACTAGTGAAGGTTTCATGAGGACTCAATAATAATAATAATAATAATAATAATAATAATAATAATAATAATAATAATAATAATAATGATAATAATAATAGTTACTTTTGTTTACGTGCAGGACGATTTTAATAACACATGCTATTGTGTAGAGATCCTACCTAAGATATTCAATTTCGTGTAAAATTTTATTATATAGTTTAATAGAATTATTGAAAGAAAAGATAAAATTTATCATATTTATCACCACTAAAATCTCATATGAATTGTGGTCCGGGTTTTGTTACCGATCTCCTAGATCTAGAGAAAAAAATAGTGACCCGAGAAAGTCCTGAGACAATGTAACACTGTTCCTCATTGTGGAACACTATTATGTGTTCCTCTCTATGGCTAGAGTATCTGAATCTTTCATCACACTTATTGTTGTATTGCACTTCTAGATTTATAGTTTTCCAAAGCTCTCGTTTCACACCAACATCATGCGCGTGTGGAGATAATGTGTCATTAAATAACCCCTGAATTAATTACTGTGATGAATGATGTTTTAACTACCAAAACGTGCAAGCCGAAGTTATGGATGTTATATGAAGTGACGTTAGGATGCCCGTCAACTGGCTGCGATGTCAGCTTTCCAAGCTGTGCTGCAGCCTGTGTCAGAATCTGCTGCACGGAACCGTAATACAAATAAAGTATAATACGAGAGGGTCGCGTTATAAAAGTGTCGGTTGTAGAAAACGTATTTTGGACTGAAACATAAGATATTTTAATATTATAATTACCTTTGCTGCAACAAACATAATATTATGAAAATCATCTTCATCATCATCATCATCATCATCATCATCATCATCCATCATCATCATCATCATCAATTGAAGTGTTCTTTAAACAACCAAAATACAAAAACGTACATGTTCAGGAGAAAAAAAAAACTATCTGGCATGGGTGTTGTTGACACATCAAGTATGAAATTCATGACGCCATTTTTAAAATGTTGTATGAACCTGAGAAAACTGATGTACATTTATAACTTACATTGCCTCATAGAAGTAGGCTACACGTGTACATGTAGGTAACTGTGGACAATGGTTGTTTTAAGAAAAAATACTCTGTTTTGGCTGAAGTGTGCCTATCTTTTCATCTTATTTTCTTTATTATGTCCTGTTTTTTTCTCCTTTCGATAACTCCATAAGTAATATATACAGTGATTTTTTCTCGGCACAGTTTTTTTGTATTCTTCATTATGGAACTGAGAAATATGCTAATAATTATGTTTCTAACAAGAACTGCGCTTAGACCTTGAAAGACTTAAATTTGGACGAAAAGTAGGTTAAACAGCAAAATTCCCGTGCGCTGGACATTAATCATCTCCCCATGCGCTGTAATATTATATTCTATGTAGAGTTACAACACTTTTTTCTCCAGAAGAAAAGCACTGAAAACGACAATTTTATTGACGTACTCAAGTATTTTTATCTGAGGTGGCTTTGCCGTGTACAGTTGTCAAAAAAAAAGTGGCCGCACTCGTAACAGCGAATATTTTCAAAGTCCACTTCGGGTCACGGCGATGTTCCACGATGCATGTGCAGTTCCGGAACTATGGCATTTTTCCATATCTGCTTCTCGTAGACCAGCGGTAGAGATCTTACTTAATTTTATTTTTATTTTTTTATTTTTATTTATTTAATAATAACATATACATAAAAACGTTACATTAAAATACCCCGAAAGAGCAAAGCTCGTGTTCGGGGACAGTTCCGTTACATAGATACACATACTTTGTAGACAAAATACTTAAGAAAAAAGCTCACATAAAGATTGTAATAAAATTAGTAAATAATAATACTAATAATAACTGAGTGAAAAAAGAGACGAAGGTTGTGTGTTCGGGCCTGCTTTAAGTTTTCATTTTATTTTTTAATCGTTCTTTAGCGATATAAATAATATTAAAATTATCATTTATATTCTGTTACCGTTCTTTATCGATATCAAGTTATTTATATTTTGTTACCGTTCTTTTGCCGATATAATAATATTCAAGTTATAATTTTTTGTATTCTGTTATCGCTCTTTAAAGATATAAATAATATTCAAGTCATCATTTGTATTCTGTTATCGTTCTTTAACGATATAAATAATAATCACGTTTTTTATATTCTGTTATCGTTCTTTAGCGATATAAATAATATTCAAGTTATCATTCATATTCTATTTTCGTTCCTTAGCGTTATAAATAATATTCAAGTTATTTATTTTCTGTTATTGTTCTTTCGTGATATAAATAATCTGTATTTTATGTAAGTAATTATTATAATACAAATAACCACTTTTCTTTGTAAAATAGGTTATTTTATTTAAATAATTAAATTTATATTATATAATATCTTATAGTAATTAAACAAACCTATATTTATCATTTATATTCTGTTATCGTCCTTTAGTGATACTAGTGGTGTTACTTTTTCTTTTTTATATTATTACATTATACTATCTTGAACCACAATAAAATGAAAAGGAGTGACGAGGAATTGAACCTGAGACGTTGACATCTAAATTCCGACGTTCTTCCGCTGAGCTACGAGGGCACAAGTGTGCAAACATTTGCGGAAAAATTGGCCCAATCCTCCTCCAAAGTTTTCTGATGATTTGTAGAAACTAGTCCAGGATGCGGGGTGGGGGGGGGAAAGACTAATTGGGACTTCCCGGTCTCTGATCGTGTCAGACATCCTAATAGAACTAATATTTAACTCTTGCGGTGGATTTCGGTGAAGTTTGGAGCGCCAAATTAGTCAAATCCACTCTCCTCATTTCCACGCTTGGGCCCCGTGAGATCTAATAAATGCGAAAGAGACAGTGGTGTGCGGAAAGCAACGGGAAGTTACCGCATTTATCCTTCCCAAGAAAACTGCAAACATGTGCAAAGGAAGCTTTTAATAGAAAAAGGAGCATCTTCTGCAGACCTCTAGAGAAAGAACTAAGGAAGAGACTAGTGAAGTGCTTTGTGTAGAGTGTGGCATTGTATGGGGAAGAAACATGGACATTACGACGAAATGAAGAGAAATGAATACAAGCATTTGAAATGTGGATGTGGAAAAGAACGTGCGTGTGAAGTGAACAGACAGAATAAGAAATGAAGTTGTGTTGGCAAAAGTGGGAGAAGAAAGAATGATGCTGAAACTGATTAGAAAGAGAAAAAGGAATTGGTTGGGTCTCTGGTTGAGAAGAATAATAGACTAGATTAGGATATGTGGATCATATGCGGAGACTAAGAGGAAGGCAGAAAATAGGAAAGATTGGAGAATACTGGGTTTGCAATGAAAGACCTGCCGAATACTGAGCAGAACACTTATGTATATATGTTCAGAATGCCTGGAATGTCGTGTCTAAGAATAGTCGCTATGTGCAAAGACTATCGATTCCATGCCCAGTCGACTGCACGATGTGATCGAGAAAAGGAGAAGATAGAGTAATTATTGAATCGTGGCTTTTTGTTTTGTTTTTTGAACGCTTAATTGTTTAAATGTTCTAAGGCAGACGCCACTAAGTTTGTTTTGTTTAAACAACGAAAGATATTTTGGTTGAGAATAAAGTCTTTTTTTCTTTCCATTTGCAGCCACAATGTCATAATAATAAAGTCATGACATAATACATTAATGAACCTGATGTTAATTTTAATAATCGTAAAAGAGAAAGGAGCAATTATCTATATTTTCTCTCTCTCTCTTAAAAACAGAACAAAATAGAAGATAAAATCACGAGGTTGTATTCGAACGCAGGACCTCACGAATAAAAGACCGAAACGTTACCATTACGCTATGAAGTACGCACAGAATACTTTAAGGCCCATTCACAATGAAAATTAAACATGACCATAACATAAACATAGAAGTTTGCGCCCAGGTTACCAAATGGGATCATTCACAATGATTCACATAAGCATTGACATAAACATTACCGTAAGACGTTAACATGAAAGTTTGCAAACTCCAAACTTTCATGTTTATGCTTACGTGATTTCCAAACAGAACACAATCGTGGAGAGGTGAAGTATACGACTGAATATGAGGAAATGGCGTCGTTGTTATGTTTCCATGGTTACCAAGTATGTTTGCGGTTATGTTTATGTTCTCATCGTGAATGATGGTATGACTTCTTGATTTTACCGTAACGTTTATATTCTTAAGTTAACGCTTACGTTATGTTTAATTTTCATTGTGAATGAGCCTATAATTATAACTGTAGATATCAGGCAACGTGGTCCAACAACATGTAAAATCGCCTGTCTCCGAATTGTAGCAAAAATACCCGAAGAGAACTTTGCTTCAAGAGAGCGGCCACTTTTTCTTTTGACAGCTGTATATAGGAAGCAGTACTGCCAATCTACTACAGTTTAAAATTTCATGGATAAATGTTTCAAGATAGTATACATGGGATATTTGTAAATGCCACCATCGTCCTGCACAATGGTTGTTTTCACAAAAAAAGTCTTTGGACTATGGTTGTTTTACGAAACCACTGAAAATTCCCACTCCTATAACATAGGTGTTTTTTTCCAGTAACAACTAATTTAGCAGGTGGCCGCTACAATACGCTCACCACGTGCTTAATATAATTATCAAATTTGCATTTAATGTGCTATGGTTATTTTTTAAGCCTTCAGCTAATTATAAGAATTAACTTAAGTTCGGTGTTTGTTTTCGTTATTCATTCTAAGAAAATCTTTATTTGTAACAATGAAAAAAGGAAAGTTTATTCCTTGTATTTGAATCGCACGAATAACCTGCTATTGAAAATTGTGCTTTATTGCGATCATGGACGAACACCAATTATATTCAGGAATGCAACCCTCATCACACAGGGAAAATTATGTAAGTGGCAGGAGTACAAATACTTTAGCATTTTTCTTTACAATGGCTGAAGATAATCGAGCGACTAGCAATTTATAAAATAAATGCAAATACTACAGAAGCGCACCACTGGTATTAGTCGCATAGCTGGAGTGTCAAACTTTCGCACCGGAGTCCAGTTCAAATGTAGGATAGTCCAAGTGGAATTTGTGGTCAACAAAATTTGTATTGGAGATAGATTTTCACGGGATATCGGTTAAGCTGGGAGACAGCAAAGCGACTTTAATGCTTCAGTACGTTGTTGTTGAAACTTTTATGATTTTCATTTGTGCAATAGAAACAGGATCATTGATAAATATGCACACAAATCTAGTAGCACATAAATTACAAATTCAACTTCCCTTGAGTAATATTAAAGAATAGTACCGTGAGTTCGGACGCAGTGGTGGGTTCGGACAGTGCTGTTATAATAGTCAGTTCACACTACAGCGTGAGTTTATGACTCCCACACTTAACAGATGCTGCAAGTGACTCGTGCTTCCTGTCTCTACTGATTGCTTTTGTTTGGGAAACTTAATATGGGCCTTTTAAATTTTACGACGTAATAGCTGGGATTTTTACAATGTGGATACTATCATAGTTGTAGACTGAGGGATATATAAGAAAAGCTTTAGATGTGCATTTTGCAGTTTCTGAAAGTGTTTAGAAAGCCACAGTTCAGTTTTCATTACTAAGTGTTTATCAGTATCCTTGTAGTAAGCATATTTGTGACTAAGAAAACAGTGTGGGGTGAGTTCGGACAACGCCACGTGAATACAAAAGTAAGCCGGATGTTAGGCAAAGAGATCATTATGACCCGAAGAAGCTTGAAAAAGCCATAAAATGGATTAAAGAGGGAAAATTATCCTAGAGGAAGGCATCTCACCTGTATGGATTGTCCAGATCAACATTGGAAAACAAAATTAATGCGGCAAACCCTGCAACTGAAACCTCAAATGTTCGTCGTCGAATGATGATTGAAAAGGAGGGGGCTGTGTTAGAACTGGATGCATTTGTAGTTGTTAATTATACTTATCAGCAGCGGAAGAAACAACTTACAAGATAGTTTGTTGGTGTCATAACTGAAGTGGGGGCAAGGGATGTGGAAGTGAAATTTTTACGTCCGTATGAATACAGTAAGTCAGAGTTCGTTTTTCCACAAGAGCCTGATGACACCATAACAAAAGACCAAATTTCAAAAGTGCTATAAACTCCAACACATGAAAAGGGAAATTTGTTTTTAAAAAAGTAATCTAAAGTGTATGTATTTGTAAACATAGAATAACAATTGAGAATAATTTGTTCCAGTTTTAACATTGTGTAAAGGTGTAAAGAGTTTTCTTAATTAATTATCAACATCACTTTCATATGTTTTATTAGTTATTATCATCTTTTACGATTTTTTTGTTACAAATTTATAATGTGATCTATTCACAGCTGATTATGTTAAGCTTATTGGAGACAACATTTTTAATATTAGGTAACGTTCTATCTTCATATAAATTTTGTGTTTATAAAGGAATAAAGGGAATGTTTTATGCAAGTTATATGTCATTTTGATTTGCAATACTTTTGTTTTATAGTCCAATATATTCTTATTATCCCTGCATTAAAAAGAAATAAGACATTTTATTCTAACTCACCTCACAATGAGACAACTTCAGACATAAATAATTAACTATTTAGTGTCCGAACTCACCTCAACGCTGGGGCGAGTTTGTACACTTTATATTAATTTTTATAAATTGCAGTAATCAATATCTATTAATAATTAATTAGGGAATATGTTCCTTAGACTATACCCCACAATTTAAGTAATTTCTATATTTATTGCATTTTTTATTTAAAACTATATAAAAAGTGTCTCAAAACATTCCGAACTCACCCCAATTTTCGGTACCTCAGATGATGGTAATGACTAATGAGAGACGAAATCACATTACAGTTCAATTTTGTGGGCTCCGATATGTTCCACTTTTATAGTGTATGGATTCGTTTATTGTACTACATTTAATATCTACTTGTAAATTTTTAACTGTCTAGTACTGACTAACACCCTAAATACTTTATAGCAAAATGTAGGCTATATCATTTTACCACTTCACATGAAATTCTTATTTGACGTTACAATAATTTTGACAACGACATATTGATCAGACATCTGACGAAATTAAAATAAGACATTCAATTGGGAACGGTGCAGTGCGTAATGACTTAAAGTTTCACTGAAATTTTATTTATGATTGCACTGTTGTGATCTTGAATTCGAATAATCTAGAACTGCTGTATTGTGATTAATTTGTTCTAATGCTTAATTCACAAGTTTTAAGTAGATCCTTTAGTGTGATCGTTGGTTTTAATAAGATTTTAGGAGATCTGGTTTCTTCCATCCCTGTTTTCATAACTCATTCTGTTTCAAGCCGGTGACTCGTACTACTTAAAGCCATTCCAAAAAATATACTGTTTCTTCTACTACAACCAATACAACCATTACAACTATAACCGCTAATACTACAACTATCACTACAGATAATAACCAATTCTATATCAACACTTATTTTTATTTTTTTGGACATCCAGAAGTATACATTGGGTAAATCGCTATATAGCGAACTTAGAAGCTCCGTCCACGACCCCTTCAACCTTTTCCCTACTAGCTCACCAGACACTCTAGCGGGAAAGAGTGGAAATAGGGGTTTTGGGTGGGGTGACATCTAGTGGAGGAAAATGGAACAAAAAGAGTGAATGCGGCATCTACGAAGGAAAAGTGGAACTTCGTCCCGTCTCCTCTCTCTCTCCAGCTTCTCTTCTTCTATTTCTTCAGCTTCTCTTCTTCTCTCTCTTCCTCACCCCATCTCTCTCTCTTTTTTTTCTTATGACTTTGCTGACTGTAGTATTCGATCTGTCGATCTTCCTAACGAAACGCACGCACGGTTTTTGGTCACCCTTTAGACCACTCGGCTATTGAGACGAGTTGGTGTTGGAAGGGAAAATGGATCTACTTATGTTCAAGGGGACTGCCATAACGTATTGCAGAAATGCAATGTGCGACATTGCATATGTCTTTGTAAGTATTTTTTGCCCTGAAAAGGGCAGTTTCGTGCTGGGGCATGATGTAGTCCTAAACTTCATCTCTCAAACTTACGACTCTGCCCAAAATGAGGTCGTAAGTGTAATAGCGAGATCTAAATCCCGCATCAGTTTCCAGTCTCGCGTAGAGGAAAATATGTCTCTCGTGTTTTGATTATGTTTTAGTGAATCGCAGAATTTCGAGTAAGAGAGAAAGTAGGTGCCATTGGCGAAAGCGAAAAGGACAAGTTTGAACCTTTTCTTATAATCCAAGTTTTTGGTCCAAAATATCTTCCTTATCCATTTAGGCCACGCGTTAGCAGGGTCTATAACATCTTGTAGTAACGTCCAAGGGTTCATTGCGGGAGACATTAACCAAATGGCGCGGGGAACAATGACCGAACAGCGTGGGTAGAAAGTGGCGGGCTTGTGAATTTCTCTTGGTAGGGGTTGACTGCAGGGGTGGCATAACAGTTAACGCGCGCTGGTAGAGCTTCATTGTGCCCGTGTCCAGCTTCGAGTACAGACGGAACCAAGTGCTGTGATGAGCCTACAGAAGACGTGTACTTCTTCCTGAAATTTAGCAGGAAGATTTTAAAGGTGGATACGATAAGGTATTGTGAGGAGCATGTACTACTTGCTATCATTACGAGTATTCGACCTGTGGTTATGGATGCGTACATCAGAAGTAAGTAAAACTTCTATGACTGCATTAAATTAGATTACGTAAATTGTACTTCAGTTTGTTATAAATTGAATTGAGTTATAAAATATTAAAGTAAACTCATTGAGATATTTATGCAAGCAAAGTTACTGGAAAAGTTTATTTAATTAAACTTCGTTGCCACAATTGCCTCTCTACGAGTTATTTTATTTTAAGCATTGCTACATCGCGCTGAACATCTTTCGAAATGTGAGAGGATAACGTAGAAGAGCGCTCTTCATGTGATGTTAGTACTAAAATAAGATGCATGGTTTTTCCATTAGAAGTATGGTTTATACAATGGTAAAAATGAGTTTCATTTCCACCCAATCACTCTCATTATACTTAGAAATCGTTTTACTGTACTGTTTCCTGTTCTTTTCTTGTTTTCCATTATGGACAAACCTGATGAAAAAATGGCATAACATTTCGTATAATCTTCTCTTCAATTTCACCTTAGAAACATATTTCTGATCTGCTAAACAGGTCGGCTCGCAAAGTTTTTCGGGGAAAGCAGTAGGCCTACTTGTAACTGTGTATACTGAGAAAAACAGAATTTCACTTATAGTAGGCTTCTTATAGTAGGAAGGTATGTTGAAGGGCTGAAGGAAAGATGCATATATATTGACATGTATACGAGTACAAGGTGGAAGTGAAATAACCTTGCAGTTTAAAAGGAACGATAGTGTACGCTTAAATTAATAGAAAAACCTATGTTATGTTTTGTGATTAAATGCACGGTTAATTAGAAAATTAAGTTGGAAGTTCCAGCAGTCTGGCAACTTCGACGATAAAAGTCTCTCTTCGTATCGTAACAGAGATGTAAGAGGCCAACATGCTCAGCATAGATGTACTGTCTCGCGCTTCCCTCTCTAGCGATATGAATAGCATCACTCAGTGGTTTGAAATTGGTGTTTTTTAAGTTAAATTTACACGAAAAACGCCCACGTCATTGAAATATGACAGTGGGATAAATGATTCTTCATTATATTTTCTATCGATATGGACAAAAATCACGATCCAATTCGCAATAGTTACCGAATAAAAGGGTGTTATACATTTTGGCAAAAACATTTTTCTGAGAAAACTATGAACTTTCCATCAATATGGTATTACAGTTTTTTTTGTTATTTACAACATGAGCTATTGGCTGTAAAATTCTGTAGGGTTATTTCACTCTCACCCTGTATATTAAGTCAACAGTCATCACAAGGAGCGAACTCATTTGAATGACTTGGCGGTCGTTCTGCAGTATATGCACTGTTAGGCGCCATTCTCGCCATTAATAACAAATGGTGACCATCACAGATAATTCTTGTAGGGCCAAAAAATTAATATTTACATAGTTCATAATAAGAGCCAAATACAGACGCGTTTATCGTTACGTGAACTGAATCGTTGTACTCGAGAGCCGTTTAGACAAGAGTAAGATTTTAGTCGAGACGTGCAGTTAAATCTGTCATTTCAGTTTGTAAGTACAATTACCGTATTCAGTACAGAAAGCAAAAAATCCGACTTGGGAATTCTGCAATGCTGATAGATGACGAGCGATTATCTCACCCAAGAGAGGATCCAAACTTACTCATGGACATGTATCTACTTTCATTTACGAATATATTTCCTATAAATATTTATTCGAATAATATTAATACGATGAAATAGTCTTCAGCACTAGAATTAACCTTCTGGGTAAGAAGTCAGTATTTTTTTGTTAAAAGTGGGAAAATATTCATTTTGGTTTACCATATCGAAACTAAAATTAATCATTCGCGCAGCTATTTCAAGTGCTTACTAAATAGCAATGAAATATGAAGCGGGACAGGTGAGACTCAGAAAGAACGAACTTTCTTGGATCTTCCGAATAGAAATTGGAGTCTCCCAGGGCAGTATCATATCTCCCATCCTGTACAACATTTATGTGGCAGATATCCTCTCCCCCAAACAATCCGCTAGTAGGACTGGCACAATATGCAGACGACGTCGCATATGGGCCACTCACCCTCGACTCTCCTTTGCTAGGAAATTACTAAACACTGTACTCTGGCAGTACCTAAATTGGACCAATACATGGCGGATCACAGTCAACACAGAGAAAACACAAATATACTTTTTCCGTAGAAAACTCCGAACTCAGGTCCTCCAGAACAATCCAATCACAATAGCATACACTGAACTTTCACACCGGTCACATACCTAGGAATAGCCTCATCTTAAAATTCTCTTGGACCAAAGTGGCTAAAGAAACCTTGAGGAAATACAGTCAACTCCGGATATAGTGAACCTCTGCGGACTTGCATATTTCGTTCACAATATCCGAGGTTCACTAAATCCGAAGTGTCTCTCCCCTAACCTTAAATGACAGGAAGGAATAAAATGTGAACAATAAAATAAAATACTATACAGTAATTAAAATATTTAATTTTTGTGGAATGGATTATACTGTATACTGTTACTCATAGTCGATTTAGGTTAAACTATGCTGTTGACCGACATCCGTTTGCGAAATACCACGTTCAATGTCCCTTATAATAATCGCCTTATCTTCCAAAGAAAACACTTTTTGCTTCGACATTTTTATACAGTACATTCACAGGTCGAACACTAGAAACAGACTTATCAGGTAGAAATGACAAACACTGTTATGGAGTGATGTACTCAGACTTGGAATTTCTCGGGTCACTTAATGGAAACTGGGAAGGGGTGGATGGAGTCTCACTATCATTTATGCTCTGGATATAATGTCCGTCCGCTTTTTGTTTCGTTACTATCCGTCATAATGGAAATGTTTCTGAGAACAAAAGGCAACCCTTTGACGATGGAGGATTAGAAACAACAGTAGACTAGTGTGCCTGACAACAGAACGGCAACCCTTCGATGATGGAGTGAGGCAAGATCATCGCACCATGCCTGGATTTACAGTACAGCTCATTGTCTAGGAATCACTAATACTACCTTTGTCCTTTGAATAAAGTAGTAAGAAACTTAGAATGTTCTCAACACAGTCTTTCAATTTTATACTAGGTTTGACTTCAAATAAGAATTTGTCAGGATGCAACTCTTGTAACTTCAGTTTTTAAGGCTCACTATAGCCGAAGCGAGGGTTTACTATAAAGGAAAATGTTAATGTACTTTTTATTGTATGCGGCTCAAGACCAACGATTTAGGTTCACTATAGCCGAATGTTCACTATAACCAAGTTCACTATATCCAGAGTTGACTGTATAACGTAGCCACAGAATTACAAGTTACCTAAGTGGCATGAACCGACCAGGCTGTACCACCGAAACACTCAACCACCTATAGAAAGCATTGACTGGTTCGATTCCTATGTATATACCACTCCATCTTCATTACACAATTCTCTCCAACTCCAATCAAAATTCGAGGTCCGAGGAAGAACAATCATCCGCCAAATCTTCCATCTACGCAGACGCGCCAGAAACAACATAGGTTGCACTATAACGAACACGAAGTAACTCTTCACACATCTCAACCACATAAAAAGGAAATACATACACTCAGCAAACCACAACTACCACCAGCTCCAACCACTAAACTGAAACACACACAAACTAAACCGCAACCACGTACTGGAAATATGAATACTGTCTGGGAGGACACATGACAGCAACAGAGGGGCAGATAAATAAAATAGCTTTGCCTCGTTGAAAGTCTCCATAACCACGAAGATACTTGTGTCTCCGGAAAGGGAGACTTAAAAGACTTAATAAAGAATATACGATGTACAGCATACATAAAAAATATATCCCTGTCACTTCCTAATCCCCTACAAAGAATAGCGCAACTCACCAAATTAGGCTTACACAGGAATAAAGGCAATCACTGCACTCTACTTCAACTGCACACCTACTGACACTTGTGCCAGAAATAGTTTCATATACATCTATATTTATTTTTATTTATTACAATGGCTGAAGAAGGCATCTTGAGTGTAAGGCCCTATAGCGGCCGCTGGATCGAAGCCGGCAATGTCAATATACCATACCATACCATATCATACCATACCATACCATACCATATCATACCATAACATACCATACCATGCCACACCATACCATACCATACCATATCATAGCATACCATAACATACCATACCATACCAATGTCATGTTTCTATTCATAGACATACAGACAAAGGTAACACAAATGTACTTATGTAGTACATTCATGACTTATAGGTGCGAGTGCCGATAAGTGCGATGAAATTTAAAAAAACACAATAATTCCTTAAAATCACCGGACGGAAGGAATACAAATTCGTGAATATGCTTGCTTATATGTTGCCATATCAGAATGTTCAGGTTTCGGTGCCATGGTTGCTTGTTTCTTAGAATATTCACCATAGGGATCTCAAGGAGTTTATTTACAGGGAAAGAAGGCACGGTTTAATATTTTCCTGCTGATATTTCAGCGGTGGTGAGAATTATGAGAAATAGTGAAATGGCAGCAGACAAGAAAGTGGGCTATCGTGAGAGAATCTGCGAGAGCGTCTTTTTTCTTCACCACGAATTTTACTTTGATTAGACGCAAGGAAAGCGGACTCTCTAGTTGCTCGACTGAGTTGAGCCATTGTAGATTTCAAGCTTCTGAAAGAACCTTGTCCCTGAATGAGAGATCCCTTGCCATTATTGTGTTGTACCAGGGAACCGAAGTTCCTCCTGGCTCATCGTAACAAGGGTCGGTATTTAGACCATTGTTGTTCACAATACATGTCAATGATATTACATCACTTGTAAGGCATTGTAACTATCATTTGCATGCTGACGACCTTCATTACTACATTTCTTCCCGCTTAGACCGAGTAAACGACGCTATAGATAAACTAAACGAAGACATTGACTTGATTGTGACATGGACAGAGAAACTGCATCTTAAAATAAATCCTGGGAAGACACAGTAATTATATTAGGACACAAATGGCAAACTGACACTGTAAAACAATTTGACATTTACCCCGTTAAGGTATGAACAGTGCATATTCCTTTCAGTTCGTCAGTAAAAAGTTTTGGCATTCACATGGATAATAATCTCAAATGAGACATGCAATTCGCAGAAACCTGCAGAAAAGTATATTCTGTTATCCATGTGTTAAAAAAGGATAAATGTTCATCTTCCCTCTTGCTTGAAAAAGTCCCTTGTGCAGACGCCTGTATTGCTCTATTTTTACTATGCCTACATTTTACTGACTGACCTCTCCAGCGGCAACAAAACGAAACTTCAACGTGTTTATAATTTGCGTGTACGTTTTGTAAGCAACGTTCGCAAATATGATCATATTACCCCATCCCTGGAATCAAAAGGTTGGGTAAAACTAGACAAGAAAAGAAATTTACATTCACTTCTACTTCTCTTCGAAATATTGAACTCTTTTATTCCTTCGTGCCTGTCATCTCGCTTCACTTACCTTTCTTCCCACCACAATCTGAACACACGCTCTCGCCATGAAACAATACTAGTAATACCATCCTATCGCACCTCCTCATACTCATCCTCTTTCACAATAGCCCTGCCAAGACTTTGGAATTTGCTACCTGCTAGCATCAGGGAATGTCGAAAAAAAATTGAATTCAAACACAAACTTACTAGACACTTGGTCAGTAATTGAGACTCGTTCAGACATGACTTCTTATAAATAATTATCTTAGGCTATAAAAATATTTCAATATCCGGTAATTTCATCACTATGTAATTTTATTGCCCTAGGCTTAATTTGTACTTAAGTAAAAAAAAACTTTCTTTGTTCCTGATTTCTTTAATACATTGTTTAGACTTTATTAATTAGGTAATCTTTTAATAGTTTGATTTTTATTGTAATTACAAATTTAATATTAATTGTAATTATATTCTTAATATTGTAGTTGTAATCCTCTGGTAGATGGGAAGAGAAGGCCTGATGACTTTATCTCTAACAGGTTAAATGAAATAAGTATAATAATCCTTCAATAACTGTCTTATTAACCTAATAAATAATACAAAAAATACGTTAGGTCATTACACAATCAGACATGACTAGCGCTTTCGCCAATTAAATGGCATCTTCAGGTCTATTAGCATAATATAGTAATGCTTTAAGCATAAACACGTGGGTAAATGGCAAAATAATAAAATATGATGAATTGCATGATGCGAAATTGGAGAAGATTAATTAAAAACAGTATTACATAAATAACTGTACAATCACAAAGTAATGTAATAGTAATCACTTAAAGGCGTGGTGGTTGTAGTGATTAAACTTCATATAGCAGTGGCGGTTCCTCGGGGGAGGGAAGGGAGGATCGTCCTCCTCACAGTTTTCTTCTTTTGAAAGTAAATACCAATTGAAATATATGCCTTGAAATTCGAGGAAGATTCGATAATTTTTAAGTTCACAGCTGTAAGAAAACCTCGGTTGATCGAGTTTTAAACCACGCGCACTCATGTGCTGCTAGAAAAATGTGAGAAGGATGCGAGACTGTTTGTGTGGAGGAAAGTCAATCCATTCCTCCTTTACTGCAGTTAACACACATAGACAACAGCGCGCTAGTGGCCAGAGAAAGAAGCAGAGTTTTAAATTAAGTAAATGAACGGATAGGGAGGAGATCCTTCTCTGAATGAGCGCATGGGCGGAAAAGAGAAACCGACTGGTCTTGCAGCAAGCTTGCTACCGCTGCCATCTAACGATACTGCATTCAACCACACTATAACACGTCATCTAGGAGAGAAACAATAAAAACATTTTTAACACAAACTATGAAAGACACCATATAAACTTTTTTTTAAATTATAAATTAAAATATATTCAATGCACTTTATATAAGCTATATTCATGGTTTGAAACTTTCGAGGCTATCTGAAAGTTGAAGTTGGATTTATATAAAACAAAGAGGAAGTAGTTCTAAGTTAGTATTGTAGATCTTTTTGGCCTCTGAAATTCACTTCCATTCATTGTCTACTAGACAGGACAACAGCCAAGCTTTGAACAATAATGGTAGTGTGACTTTACAAGAACTGATATTCTTCAAAAGCATATAATACTGACCTTGTAAAATGTACATGTGGCAACACAGACCACGTGGGTGGGTGCAGTGCTCTCGCTTTCCTAACAGATTATTTCTCATTCCCATTTCCGTAAAACGGTTCCGGTTATGTGTTAGTAGCTGGTCTCTTCCAACACGTGTGATGCTGTAATGTGCGTGAAAAATGCTGCGAGGTTGTGAATTTCCTTGCAATTGTTAATTTGTGCAATTATTCAACAATGGATGGAAGTGAAAACGTATTATATTTTGGACAATTTAGTAAACTCAGTTTACAAAAACAGATTATTGCTATACAAAAGGGAAGGCCAACCTTAACACTACCTGTTCTTACATATATGCATGTAGGCTAATTTGTAGCATGTTTCTCTCAAGAAGGTGTCATTTTGCGCTGTTAACTTCTTTCCTCCTCTTAAGAAATATGCAAGAGCCGCCACTGTCATATAGAGTCTAAATGTTAAAATACAGAATCCATGCATTAGATAGAAGGTTAAAAGGACATGTGTGCAGCGTAGAAGTATAAAGATATCATAGTTAAAATGGGTGAAAATGTTGCAGCAGTCATCACGACGCAAAAAATGGATAGCGTGTTATGAATCTATAAGAATCAATAAAAAACCTTTAAGTAAGAAAGTAAAAAATATATGGAGCAAAGAGGAAAGTTATCTAATAATAGAAAAACTTACCAAAATTGAACCTGTAGGAAGAACCGATGTTTCATGGCCAGTTGCGTGATGTTGACTGGTGCATTGACATATGAAAAAACCACATCATGATGTAAGTGGAGGGAGGTACGTGTTGCAGTAAGAAGAGCTCCTATTGGCCAACTTGAATAAAAAGTTATTAGGATTAGGTAATTGTTCATTAAGTAAAGAAATGTTATTACCGAGAAATTTAGCTATATAAAATTCTTCTGCAACAAAATTGATATTCCCGTTGTTAATAGGTTTTAAAATTTGTAAAGCATCTAACATTTTTTGAAGTTCATGGTTATTCTCTATTAAGTGGGATGCGAATTTTGATCTATTACGTCTATGACAAAAATCTGCTTTATGTTCTGAATATCTAGATTTGAAATTTATTTTAGTTTGGCTAATATATTTCTGTGTGCAATTCTTACAATGCAGCATATATACTCCACCACTGGCATATTTATCAAAATTACAAATATTGTTAGGAATAACATTATTAAGTTTGTTAGCAGTTTTGAAGGTGACCTTTGCATTTTCTTTCGTCATAAAGTTAAGTAACTTATATGACACATTATTATAGAAAGACATTACATTCCAATATTTAGGTTCTTTATTATCTGTTAAAACAGTGAGTGTGGTATCTGATTTCTTATTTAGGAGGGATTTCCTTTTGAAGAGAAGTCTATCTACCATTTTCTTGTTAAAACCATTTTCTATTGCAAGCCCAGCTGTATATTTGTATTCTTTAAGATAATTTTTCTTAGAAAGAGGAACTTTCAGTAATCTATCAATTAGAAATGTGAACGTGCTATGTTTATGAGATTGAGGGTGACTAGATTGATTATGAATGGTATGAGTAGTATTCGTGGACTTTCTATAACTATCGTAGTCAAAGCTATTAGATTTTCTTATGATTTTCAAATCTAGAAAATTAATGGATTTGTTGGTTTCGCGTTCAAAAGTGAATCCCAAGTTGGGATGTAAGCTATTAAAAGAATGCAAAATATTTTCTTGTGTGTCAGCATGACATTCGAAAACGAACAAAAAAAAAATAATTTTGTTTCGTACAAACAGAAAGTAAATGCATTAATTGATTAATGATTTTGTCATCTGTATTGAATTTTCGTAATTTCTCAGAAATGATTAGCACAGTTTCATCAAGTGGGATATTGGTATAAAGATTTTCAATGTCTAAAGAAGCAAGTTTTATAGATTTGTTAATTTCCGTGGACAGCATTCTTGCAACATACTAATGTATTAACTAAATTCACTGTTCTTTGGATTGGTAAACCACCGGACGTGCAAAATATATTGTAAAGAACCCGAGTTTGCCAATTCTTAAGGCTTTAACTGAAACACATAAAACTAATCTATCATGCGTCCGGTAGTTAATAGTTTAAATTCCCCTAACCATAAAATTAAATTTTAGTTCCTTATTTAACGACGCTGTTTCAATTACCGGCACTAGGTTATTTAGCGTGAATGGGATTGGTGATTGGATTTGGCTTTACTTTCATAATGCCCTAACTACAAACTTTCCTGGAGCTATAAAGCATAATATGCTATATGGACTATCGAAAATAAATATACTAAATTCACTGTTCTTTGGATTGCTGAATCCAAAATGGAACTCAGTTTGTCTCTTTCACGTATTATTTTCCCAAATGTTTGGTTGGTGCGTTAGTTAAGTGAATGTAGCTTTGTTGAATTTAATGTTTCTTTAGTTTTCTTAATCAAAAATTCACCACAACTATAATAAAATTTATCTGGAGAGTTCACAAAATCACGATTAGCCATATTTCACAGGTCATTGTTTATGAAGTTAGAGGTCCGAGATTACAACATGAAAGCCTTCTATACTTTGTTTGCAAAGATCACTGACAAGTTATTAATAGAAACAATCTCCAATAAGTGCACTGTTGTATTAATGCTGTATACTGTCAGATCCCTATTTTGTAAGTTATATTAATGTCATGCTAACATTAATTTCAATTTACTGGAAAAGCTGTAGGTAAATAATGTAGAATTTTAAGCATTTTAAGAATACAAAAAATGTAGAAGAGGCAGCTAAATTTTTCAAATAAGTTTTTTCAAGCCTCTGTTATTGATAAAGGTCGCTATATTCTTTTCTTCCCTATACTACGTTCGTGATATTCCTTTGTGTAGTTCGTTCTCTGTCGACTTCAGAGATCTTAATTAGTATGATTTTTTCGACATCTCCAAATGGTTACTTTCTATTAGATCTCATCAACATTTCGTTAGCTTGCCACGATATGAGAATTTAGTATCAGACCGGATGATTTCAATTTGTACAAATATAAATTAGGCTATTTGTAAATGCCCAAGTCCGAATTTCGGAATTTGCAAATATGATACGTAAAAGCTATGTTTGGTCAAAATAAACGATCCGTGCTAGTTTTCGCGCTTTGCTCCCAACAAAACTATTTTAATCTTTTCACTGGCTGACAGCCACAGGATACAAGATAATTGATTGCTAAGAGAAATGTAAGTAAGAATAAAACATATAATATTTACAAGTTGAAGAATGTGTTTTCAATGGTAAATTAAGCTGCCAGATTTACCAGACTTGTAATTACACAAAATCATTTCCTTTCACAAAAGCACCTATCCATTACAGGAAATTCGTCTTTCACACAAAATACGTTCAAAATGATGACCATGCAATACAAGCTTCTACTCTTCAACGCAGTGATTGTTCACATGATGTAGCAGCTCAGGATTAATCAGTTCATAGAACTGCTTGATTGCTTTGACTCATTGTTTGCACTATACAGGTTGGATCGTAAGTAATGTCATTAATTTCAGGAAATTATTCTTTGAGATATTTCACACAAAAAAATTTAATACAATTTTGTTCGTTTTTGCTTCCTTTCTGAAATAAAAATAATTTTATGTGAAACATTTCATAGCGTGTTTTGGGAAAGCCATTCATTTAATTTCCAATATGATCAGTCAATTTAAGAGAGAGTGCATTATCATAATACTGATTGAAAGAATTTTGGTTTTGCTCCTTATATGTGCATAAATTTGATACGAACAAATGTAAATTTTCGTTTGAAAAGGAATTTAAAAATGTTCCCCAAAACGTCACTCCAGCCTACATTTAACTATTATAGATGATAATTGAAATAAGAGGAAGGTGGAGAGTGTTGGTAGAATGATGGAAGGAAAGGAGCACCCCGAGAAAAATCCTCTGCAACGTCTGATTTGTCACTACAAATTCCATCACAATCTAGCGACTGAGCGAACCCGGACCATCTGGAGCTAGCTCTTGATTCAATGATGTGGAACTGATTGTGAATTACTACAATACCTTTTTGTTTGTCTTGGAGTGTAGTCGATACCGCCTTGTAGACAATATTATTTGGCATTTGCTACAGAAAAATTGGAAAAATCAAATCGGGTTGGCCATTGTACAAATAATACATGGTCTTCGAACACTGGGTCGAGTTGCCTTTCTACTACGCACACTGTGAATTGGACACCCATCGTGCTGATATCACTTGTTTCTCCTTGTTTTTAATGGAATGCCTTCTGACACAGGAGAAGTTCGTGTATGAGGAAGTTGATATATTGTACTTGTCTGCATTCAATGAACTTTTCTTGGAAATAGATCCAATGAGCTGGTGGTCAACTCTTCCGCACCACACGTAGCATCTCAATGACGCTGCCTTTCCACCTGAGAAGTCAAATGGAGTTTATGACTGACGAATAATTCATGTTATTTGATTTGTGAATGCTGCTTCATCACTAAATAAAGTACATAGGTCCACCAACACATCTTTTCTTAATGGCCACTCACAAAAAATTTACACGATTTTCAAAATAGTGTCCATGTTGCCTTTGATGGAGAGAGATTTCATATGGAAGACACATGTGATTACTCGTATGAAGAATACAGAGATAACACAAACACTAATTTGTGGATGTATAGCAACAGCAGCTAGAATATTAACCTCATCCTTTTCTCTAGTCACAGTATTGTTTCGAACACTCTTGTGAGGCAGTACACATTTAGTTTGTCTTAGTAGATGGAAGATATTCGAAAACATCAATCTAGATGTTAAAGTCTCTCAGGATATTTCTTGGCGTAAAAATTATAAAAACTGCGCATTATTTTTCTACATTCTCTATACACTAGGACCATATCGCCTTTTTTAGAATTTGTAAATGCCATATACTGTACACTATCCAGTACAACTTTCTTCTTTGGAATGCTACAAAGTAATAACACGAAACAAAACAATAGCTGGAGAATAAGATGAAGTTAGATATTCTAGCTGCTGTTTCTAGTAAATTCGAATATTATTATTGTTCGTGTTATCTCTATAGCCAATGACATTAATAAAAAAGTATATTACACATTCTTTATCGTCACTAACCCTTTATCTATCATTTCTCTATGAAGAGCTACATAGAAACAATTTTGATAATAGTGTGAAGTTTTGCCAGTGGGCATTAATACAAGTATATTTTCGTACGTACTCGGATGTACTTCATTTCACTGATGAACAACGTTTACTAATCACGGAACATGCAGTAACAGTCAGCAATATTTCACATTTGATTCGTCAGCGGGAAAGGCAGCATACAGACAAGAATATCCTCTTCCTCAAATACGAATTTCCGCCTATGTTCGACATTTTACTACAAATTAGGAGGAACACGTTGTATCAACGTATTCAGTTCACAGTGCAAGATGTAGTAAAGCAACTATTGAAGTTAATCCTCGAAGACCGTTGGAGAACCTGCAGAATGATCAGCCCGGTTACCCGATTTGACGATTTTAGATGTTACATAATGTGCCACAATCTCTACGTCGTAGACTAAAAACTTGTATTACAGTTAATGGTAATCATTTTGGATATTATTTGTGAGAAAGATGAGTTTCCTATATTGAATAGATATAATTTTGTTTTATTAGAGGAATTTATTTTGTTTAACATAACTATTCTTCATGTTATTCTACCAGTTTTATAGCTATATGTTTGAAGAGATATTAGGTCTAATTAAAAGGTAAAGAAACACAGAAATGTATCTAGTTGTTCTTGCGGCTGAAGATTTTATTTTTCTTGTTTATTGTGTCTCGTGACCAGAACATAGATGTGAAAATATAAAAATTGGAAATTTATCCTTTGACAAGGTGGAAAAGTTCAAATATCTTGGAGCAACAGTAACAAATACAAATGACACTCGGGAGGAAATTAAACGCAGAATAAATATTGGAAATGCCTGTTATTATTCGGTTGAGAAGCTTTTGTCATCCAGTCTGCTCTTAAAAAAGCTGAAAGTTAGAATTTGTGAAACAGTTATATTACCGGTTGTTCTGTATGGTTGTGAAACTTAAACTCTCACTTTGAGAGAGGAACAGAGGTTAAGGGTGCCTGAGACTAAAATGCTTAGAAAATATTTGGGGCTAAGTAGGATGAAAGTAGAGTAGAATGGAAAACATTGCACAACGTAGAACTGCACGCATTGTATTCATGACCTGACAAGGGTATTTAAGAATATTAAATCTACACGTTTGAGATGCTCAGGGCATGTAGCACGTGTGGACTAATCCAGAAATACATATAGAATGTTAGTTGGAAGGCCGGAGGGAAAAAGATTCTTCCGGAGGCCGAGACGCAGATGGGAAGATAATATAAAAATGGATTTGAAGGAGGTGGGATATAATGGTAGAGACTGGATTTATCTTGCACAGGAGAGAGACCGACGGCGGTCCTAATTGAAGAGCTCAGAGCCAAAGGCGACTAACCCACAATTACAAAATGAGTTAAATAAGAGTTGATATTAAGAGGATCCTTATAAAAATGACTGATTTCACAATTTATTTTAAATGGTATACATTGAATAAACACAAATATTATCATGAATCTATAACACCAATGTATAGTTTTGGAAAAGGGCTAAATAATGAACATTACAAAATTGTCGGTTGGTCGCCTTTGGCTCTGAGCCCTTCAATTGAGGGTAGCAATTAACCTCCAGTTTCCTTAAAATCGATTTGTAAGTAAGTAACTAATGTTTACATTTCCCTTATCAACGTTCCCTTATCTTGCATCGTAAGCATGTTAGTAAATGATTCCATATCTGTAGTTACACCTAAGATGTAAATTTGTAATGATGTTAACACCTTAAAAATTAGCACTAATACGCCAAAATAATCAAATGCCATTCTAATTATATTCGTTCAACGTTTGCACGATACATGAACATTACTATTTTTAATTATGTACGGTACGGTATATTACATTTTGAGACAAAACACACTTTCATTTATAACTAATCGTAAACCTTATATAAGCCGTACGAAAAATTTATGAACCCCCTTCTACCTTTTAATTTCGTAGGAACAACATATAAATAGTAGTATTTGTTTAGAAGATATTGAAGGTGGTAATGTTAGGAGCCTCTTTGTGCAGTAAGAGGATACAACATGAGGTGAATGCACATGGTACGTTACGTCCCATAAGTTGCTATTATGGTACAGGAGCTCTGATGAATTGGTTCAGTTTGAATGAGCTTCTTCTGGAATATAATATCGCTGAAAGAGCCGAATAACTTCAGCTTCGTCTTTTGGTGAACTAAGCTCTCAGACGACAGAGTTGGAAATATACTCGTCTTCACACAAGTGCAGAATAATTTCGTTCCTAACAGTGTTCATTTGAAAACCATAAGCGCAATACAATATAATGATAATATTTATAGAATTATAATGCTATATACAGAGTCGATAATCCAATGTTCCGTATAATCCGAGCCACAAAGATCCATAAAAAGGAGGGAGGGAGGCGTGACCAACAGCTAACAATCGGCAATACATTCCCGGTGCGTCTTAGAGTTCAGCTATATTCTAACAGCAATGGACAGTTATACAGTTTGAACCGTCAGTAATATTATTAACTTCATGGGATTATTCTTTGAGATATTTGAAACAAATTAATTCAACACAATTTTGCTCGTTTTTTGCTAAGTAGTAGGTTTGATGAGGCAGTTGCAACTTTTTTTTGATTGATTGATAAGCACGACAGATCGAGGTAGGTTCCTCCAAGTTGATGACCGGGGAATGCAATGGTGGCTCTCGTGCTTTTCTTTTCTCCATTTTTCGACTTACCACCACCCAGCCCTTTTCGTTATCTCGTCTTTCTCATCACTATTTCTCACCGCCACCATTGCATGTGGAACGCTCAATACATCATCACAGACATTTTCACCTTTCCATCCCCGCTGTATAGACTTGCTACGTCCGTTTCCAATAACGGGATTTGCTAAGAATGCCTGATTAGGCCTCATATTTCTTGCCCTTCTAGCTACTTATATTCATTATTAGGTTAAGTGTCGTAGGCTTATAACTCCCGTCTCACCAGCGGGAATGTTTCCTATCTCCGTGGTCCTGTCCCACGGTTTCGAGAGCGACTTCCGAATTGTGTAGCCCGACAGGGCGCCCAGCAACGAAGCAATAGTGGACCCTTTATACTGCCCCTATATCCAAGTTTAGGTGCCGGATCTGGATCAGAGGTCAAGTACATTCACGTAGAGCCCCAATGGGGGCCCGGTGCGATTTAGACGCCCCGGTGATCGACTCTACCCGCCGGGGCGGATATATCGCTCCGACGTGTCACTGCTGACTAATGGATGTCGCAGTGTAATCTACCACAAGTCACCTGACGCTATGCGGTCTCGGATTACTCCGGCTTTGGTGGGCTAGGTCGGAGTAGCCGAGTAGTCCGGCGGTTGTGTTCAGTGTAGAGTGGGGAGTCACGGGTTATTCCCGTAGTAGGGGCATAAAACTGCGACGCACCACTGGGGTATAAGTCTTGCCATTAGGAGTGTAATGCCCAGTTTGAAGGGTAACTTGTGTGAGGTAGGTTGCTTGTGATCTGGTTGTCGGGGGGGGGGTCTTCATAGCCAGCAGAAAATGCGACGAATTCTTTAGGTGTCTTATCTTACGCCCATCCCCCGGTGGCAGGCTGACGCTGACGGTTCCGTAGGGTGGGGGAGCAGTTCTATATGTCCTCGCGCCCTTTTTCCCCTACCCCTCATAAAACATCCAGAAAAGAAGAACCAAGAAAGGTACACTAACTGGTGCCGCCTCCAAGATATCTAAATATTACTCTAACAAGCACCGAAAACAATGAAACACATTAGCCCCTTTTACGTGAGACGTGCAATTGATGGACTCGTTGAAAATGTCAAGAATGCCACTAGACTCCGCAACGGCAGCTTCCTCGTCGAGACTTTGACTCCTAATCAAAGACACTGTTGAAGGTTAAGTTGATGGGGTCGTACCCTATAAAGGTTGAACGGCACTCCTCGCTGAACTCATACGGATGCTCTGCACGGAATGAATGATGAGATTCAACTATAGCTTGCAGGCCAGTCCGTATCCAAGGCCTACCGTCTGTTGCGTAAGCGGGTCGGACGGACTTATCCATTGAGCACCGTTTTCTTGACTTTTGAAAAATCCCTCCTACCTGAATACATATACGGCTACGAGCGTGTCCCTGTACGTGCTTATGTGCCGAACCCAATGCGGTGCTTTATGTGCCAACGGTTCGGACATACGTAGAAACGTTACACGAACGAAATCGTATGTGAAAAGTGCGGTCGTGGTGACCCTGGGACTATTCATGTCCTAACACCGCGAACTGTGTGAATTGTAAAAGGGACCATGCCGCAAATTCTAAGGAATGTCCGAAGTGTCAGGTAGAGATGGCAATTCAAGAGCTCCGAGTCAGAGATAATCTGATATTACTTTCTTCGAGGGACGTAAACGTTATTTTGATTCAGATAAAAAAACAGAAGAAAAACCATATGCCACAGTGTTACAACGAGCAACGGAGGGTATTGATGTGTGAACACAAACGCCACCTCTCGAGTGTATACCTGGGAAGTGAGTTAAAACGCAACCCAGACGTATGTGGACACTGACAGACTGAGGAATCTGACGACAGCTGTGGCCTAGATATCAGGCCTCATACACCAAACAAGTTAGTACCTGTTACTGCGAGGCGAGATTGTAAATCATAAGGAACGTCTCCTCGTTCGGGAGAGAAATCGAGATCAAGATCTCGATCCCTTGCAAGGTCAAGGTCACGATTAGAAGTGCGATGAATGACAAGTAAGTCGCCACAGTCGGCATCCAAGCAATGTCAATCACAGGCGATGACTCCAAATCACACAAAAGATACGAAGAGAAAATCACCTGTAAAGCTACCATCAAGATATATATTGTACAGTGGAGTGTGAACGGTGTTCGCAGCAGATATACAGAACTACAACAATTGATCTATCATGAGAACCCTGCTATTTTATCTCTTCAGGAGACACTTCCGACCTGAAAACTCCCTGAATATATTAGGATACAGTGTTCACTAGTACGATCATCTTGCCTGTATTCGGGCCAATACTGCGCCGAAGCGTCTTTTCCTCTGTTATCACTCGTCATAAATGCGTAGGCGCTAAAATAACTTTAACTACCATTCATTTTTCATTAGTCTGTGTCTATATGCCGCCAGAAACTCACAGTAAATGAAACTGGACATGTCCTGTCGCAGGTATCTGGCAGTGAGGGATTTCAATGCATCCCACCACTCTTGGGACTCAAATTCCGATGATGACGAAGGAAATAAAATATCAGAGGTATATTCCCGTCTAAAGCTCATTACCCTGAATTCAGGGGCAACAACTCACCTCTCCTTGGCTTACGGTACATACTCCATGATAGATAAATTCATTTGTAGCTCAGTTTTATCCACGCATTTGGAATGGTCTGTGATTTACGACCTACATGTTAGTGACGACTCCCCAAAACCGAATATATATATGTCGGCTTTACGTCCTGCGGAATCTCGCTCTCCAAACTGGGTTATTAAAAAGGCAGACTGGGTCGGATTTTCGGAGTCTATATCATTCGATGATAATGTAAATGAAAGTGTGAAATCCGTATTAAAGCACTTTTCAAATGTGGTTATTAACTCCGCGGAATTATCTATCCCCCAGTCGTCCTTCAGGCCAAAACGCTTCTCAGTGCCTTAGGGGATGGATGCCTGCAGAGATGTAATCCGAGAACACAAACTTGCCTTACGCCAATTTGAGCGCCATCATACCCAAGAAAATTTTGTCCACTTTAAACGTCTTCGAGCCAAAGCTCGTCGCACTGTGTGCGATACTAAGAAGACATCCTGGACAAACTACCTCAATTCATTGAAAAAGAACATCCCAGCTAACATTGTATGAGACAAACTCCGTCGAATAATGGGGTAAGATTGTACTGTAATTCCGAGCCTTCTGAACAATGGCGTAACGACCACCAGTGCCATAGAAATTGTTGAAATATTTGCTATACAACTTTTGCAGAACTAAAGCAGCTCAAGGAATTATGTCCCAGAATTTCTAAAAATCAAAGATGCTGTGGAAAGACGATCCCTGAACTTTATATGTGATAACACTGACCACTACAATGCACCGTTCACATCCGAAGAGCTACAGCCGGCACTAGACACATCCTCTGACACTTTCCCTGGCTGTGACAACATCCATAACCGCATGCTTCGCCAACTTCCGCCAGCTGCAAAATCATTTCTTCAAGGAATATACAACAGGATCTGGACTGAGAGGGTATTTCCATCTGCTAAGCGTTCAGCCATTGTAATCCCCGTCCAGAAATCGGGAAAAAATCCTTCTTTACCTGAAGCTATAGGCGAATTTGTCTCACCAGCTGCGTATGTAAAGTTACGAAATAGACGATAAGCAAACGCCTGATGTGGCTACTCGAATCGGAAAACCGACTGTCTAATATCCAATGTGGTTTTCGTCAGCACAGATCTGCCGCAAACCATCTTGTTCGGCTGGAGACTGTTATTAGATGTCCTTTCCTAAAGAAGGATCATCTTGTGGCGGTCTTCTTTGAACTAGAAAAGGCTTATGATACCACATGGCGTTGTGGAATTCTGCAAACACTGCATGATTGGGGACTTCGTGGCAGTCTACCTACGTTTATTGCAAAGTTCATGGCAGAGCCGTATTTCCGAGTTCGAGTAGGCACCACACTTTCTTACGAACATCTTCAAGAAAAGGGCGTTCCGCAGGGGTTCGTATTAAGCATTCTTCTTTTCTGCATTGCGATCAATGGAATTACCCACTGTATGGTTGACCGAGTATCTTCTCTGTTGTACGTTGATGACTTCAGTTTATATTTTAGGTACCGATATCTTCCATCCATCGGTCGACAGTTTTAACTGGTCATCAACATGCTATCAGAATGGATTGTTCGCAATGGCTTTAAATTCTGTACTCAAAATACACAATGTGTTGACTTCTGTATCCATCGCGGACTTCACCCATATCCTGAACTGCGTCTTAATAGAGTGGAGTTGCAATATACGGACACTGCTAGATTTTTGGGCCTTATCTTTGATTATAAATTAACGTAGAAGGCGCATATAAGTGATTTAAGAAGGCGTTGTGAAAAGTCCCTTAATATTTTACTCCTTTTTTCATGGTTTCGCTATGGTGCAGACCGCATAATGTTTTTACATCTTTAATGTACTCTTATCCGATCAAAGCTGGAATATGGCTTTCTTATTTACGGCTCAGAAAATAAATCGAAATTACGTCTCTTAGGCACTATCTATCATCATGGGATACGACTCGCTACAGAGACTTTCCGAACAAGATAAAGAGCCTGTATTGTGAAGCGGGAGAACCATCACTGTATCGGCGATTTAATGTCTTGTTGTGCTCATATTCTTTTAAACTCCGCTCATAACCTGAGCACAATTCTTACGACTCCTTTTGCCATCCATCTCTCTACAGCCGATACAGTGAAAATCCACGGAGACTTCGTCCAGCAGGTGTGCGGTTTCGTGAACTGCATTCTGAAGTTCACATTAAACAGTTCGCACACTGGAATATACGACCACAATACCATGAATTATGCGACGTCCCATGTTTGATGTAAGTCTGAGCCGGAGTGTTGCGAATTTTACTCCAGCTTTTGTTTATAGACTTCGTTTTAATAAACTTTTATCACATTTTCCAAATTATTATTTAGTTTTTACTGACAGATCCCACGTAAATCATTGTGTTGGTTGTTCCTTTGTTGCAATTGGACAGATATTTAAATATAAATTGAGCCACTACAATAGTGTTTTACCGCAGAACTACAGTATATGCTTTTTATACAGCTTTACTATGTTTTAATTAGAGAACCCCAGGGCAGATTCCTTATCTACTCGGACTCTTTAAGCGCCATTCAGTCCCTGCTGCGTTCGAATTCTAATGATCTGCTTGTGTTGAGAACCCAGTAACTTTTTCACACTCTCCTAACCTCTGATTATGAGATTGAAAGAGTGTGGACTCCGGGTGATGTCGGAATTTCAGGGAATGAGGCCACAGATGCTGCAGCCAAAGATGGTGCGAGAGGGCAAGACGTACTAAATCACTTGATACATTCAATATGGTGGCAATGAGAAGGAGAATGGTCTGCACTAGAGGAAAATAAATTACGGAGAATAAAGAATACTGTTCGAGTTTGGGATTCGTCCACATGAGCGTCACAACACGAAGAGGTTTTACTCATCCAGTTCAGGATTGGCCACTGTCATATGACACATGGCCATCTCCTACGTGGCGAGCCTCAGCCGGAGTGTGATATATGCCATCTTGCACTTACGATGGAACATGTTTATTGCAGAGTGGAAAATATTACCGTATCCGTCGGCAATATGGAATTCGGCCGACACTACGTGACGCTCTTGGAAATTATTTTAATTGTACAAATATGCAGTTCTGAGTTTTTTTAGTGAATACGGGACTTGACAGGGTGATTTTTTTTATTGACCCGTTTTACTTTTCCTTTTATTTTAGTAGGTTATTTTACGGCGCTTTATCAACAGCTTAGTTTTTACTTATCCTCCGGACCCTTTACATCCGCAGGTTACATTTGTTGTTTGGTATAGAGCAATTCCACTAAAAAGTCATACTGAGATGAACTTCTTGAAATTGATGTAGGACTATTTTTGTTGAAGAAATATGTTTCTTTATACTTTAAATTGCCTTATTTCGTAAGATAATGTTTAAAATACTCCTTCTTTTAGTCTATAACTTGCTGTACATCTTGTCATATTCCAAACACTTAAAAAAACACGTATAGATACTTACATTTCGTGTCACAATTTGGAGATGTAAATTTGTTTTATTTCGAGCCGTCTTTTTTGTGTACTATATTTTGGTCTTTCCTTGAAGTAAATATGAAATTAGTTGAAGTATCCTAAGGTCCTAAATAACTTAAAATCATTACAATTATTTGTACTGTAAGTTACGGTCAGTCCGTCACAAGAAACATACAAAAACTCTTCCACACAGCACAATAATTGACAGATTAAAATTTCCTTTGGTATTCTGCGTTATTACTGCATCACCAATAAAAAAGTATTAGAACATTTTGTTCTAAAGTGATTTCGTTTTCCGCAACGGCATTGTGAGTGACTGACTTGTCGCTCTCTCAGCTGTTATGATGTTCATTCTCACAGCGTACTTAGTTACTTCGAAGGCCTCGGTGAAGTTACAGCCCAGTTACTTTATGGTGACAGCTCGTCGACGCGAGAGAGGAGAAGGTTCGACTGTGGGAGGGAGACCGATCCGAGGCGGAGCGAATGGAGGGAGGGAAATACAGTCATATTAGAAATGAAGTCTCACTTTGCTATCTCGCACGTTGCAGCGTCTGCATAATTTTGAGCCCCTGTCACTGTGTTCACTCCATACTCCGGAACAATAGTCACTAACAAACACTAAAGAAGTAAACTAATGGAAATACAATGAGCAGGAGTTCGGAACAATAATAAACACTAAAGTAGTAAACTAATGTGGAAATACAATGAGCAGCAATCGAGTCACTATATTTAACTGTTAATCACTAATTAACAATGAAATATACTCATGCGGAAATACCGGTAATGTTCAATGTTCATCAGTGCTTCACTGTTACTTTTCCCATCATCATCATCATCATCATCCATGTAAAGGATGGAGCGGCCTTCTTCTCTTTACTTCTTTATTTTCCTCAAATACTGCAAACTTTTGGCCCTAATGCTGTGATGCTCGACCAGAATTTGGCGATTATTTTGTGTTTTTTTCCAATGAAATCCTAATTTCAAAATAACTTTTCTCAAAGTCGAGATACCTCCCTGAAAGTCGATAGTCTTTCAATTTCAATAATATGTATATGTATATATATATATATATATATATATATATATTTTATAAGTGTGGGCCGCTATTTCTGTGAAATATAGAACTCTTGCTTTGGTTCGTCTTATGACAGCTTCATTAAAGTTGTCCACAGTTGATTTTGGCGCCGATTATCAATGTCTTTAGTCTCCCTTATTATTTGGCTAACACAGCTCTCAGACACAGCGGTAAATTCTGCTACAAGTTTTCCAACGTTTGTTACGTTTTTTCTTCCGACGCTATCTTCATAAAGCGCAAACGTTGTTCACGACTTCTCGCGACTGCGAATGCAATACTCGACCTTTCAGTTTGCTTCTAACAGGCACAATTTTCACAAACAGGAAATAGCAACAAATACTACATATTAAAAATACAAAACAGAAACAATACAATTATTTAAATAAATAAATTAAATATACGTAACAAACACACTAAATCGCAATATACAAGACAGTGGTGGTGTAGTACGTCCTTAGCGCGACTGTACGCCCACACTAACGTTCCCGAGATGTGACCGCTAACGCAGCTAGGGGAAGACTAAAATGAACACCCCTTCGAACAAACAGTGAACTCGCCCAAACCACTGCGTCGCCAAGCCAGATCTGTCACCATAAAGTAACTGGCCTGTACATGTGAACTGGTGTTATGTGTGCAGTAATTATACCTGAAAAAAGTAAAATGAGATTCAGGCAGCTCATTGGAGAAATAAGCAGGTCTCAATATTTACTGCTGTTGCCTGGTTTAAACAGAAAGGTGACAGGAAAGTTCAGAAGAAATCCTCTGCATTAGTGTCAGATTATGTAGCACATGACAAATATGCAGTGGATGTTTGTCTACGAAAAGTGTTTTCGGAAATTTTGGCGATTCTTCCGAACATTGAGGTGGTAAAAATATTTTCAGATGGAGCAGCGAGTCGTTTTAAACAGAAGTATACATTGAACAATGTAACATTGCTTCCCCGCATATTTGGATTTAACATAGAATGGAATTTCTTTCAGTCATTTCATGGCAAAGGGGCCGTGGATGTGATTGGAGGCCAAGTAAAAAGGATGGCATGGATGGCTGCGAAGTCGGGGAAGAAGATACAAAGCGCTACAGAATTTTGTAACATTATGAGCAACAAAAACATCCAAATTATTGTTCAAAAGGCAGCACAGATTGAGGTAGACGAAGGAAAGAAATATCTCGAAAAACGATTTGAACATCTTGCACCTATTCCGGCAACTCATGGAGTTCATTACGTGAAAGTGTTAGATCCCTATGTCATAGAATATGCACAACTATCTTGTGAACAATCAGTGCGAAAGATCCACAGGTTCCGTGTGTGAAAAGAAACTGAAGTTTGTTCAGCTAACAAGTGACATATTGACAGTGTTCCTGCAGTACATACTTGTTAGACTAAATAAGTGAGTCAACGAGTGCCATGGAGTGCTTCTACGTCTTTAATTCGAATGGTTCAAATTCAATCTAAAAGTAGAACTCAACATTCGAATCTATTTTTATGAACTCCATTTTGAATCTTGCGTACACCACTTTTAACACTTGAATATAATTAATTGATGAACTAGTGGACTTACTCGTGTTAAATATGAAATATCTGTCCGGCTTACAGCTGTTTCAGTGCTTCACGCACCATCATCAGAGCCTACTAAATCTCGCCGCGATCTAGTAGGCTCTGATGATGGTGCGTGAAGCACTGAAACAGCTGTAAGCCGGACAGATATTTGTCCACTAGTTCATCAATTAATTATTTTTATGAACATAATATGTAACAGCCATAGGCATGGGAAATACTGTATAAACTGTGATCTGCGTCCCCTTATCGTAATCGATAAGGAGGTCAGTGCCAGATTATTAGGAACGCGCTTGAATAACGCAACATACTGTCTTACGCTGGAGAGTTGATGCCATATAGAGTGATAAGCGCTGTCGAGGTTGCGCTGTCTTATAGTCCTAAAATTAAACACGAATGTACAGTATATGGCTTGTATATACAGTACTTAATCACAGAGAAAGAACTATATATGTTATAAAATACGCCTATGTAATACTTGTATTTGCATTAATTTGTGTCATTTAAGATGCATGGTTAAGCAAACTAATTTTTGTATTCTGGAAAACATATTATTTATTAAAATTAAACGTTATGTTAATTTACTACTTATCAAGTTTCACATTATTTTGTTTCGTAAGTACAACTTTATTTTAAAATTCAGAGATGTCAGTCAGTTACAGAATGAGGTCAGTCAGGTACACATCACTTTTTCGGCTATAACTCCATTACTAATCGTGGTTCGGAGGTCGTTTTCAACTTAAACTGAAGATTACAATTTCCTTTCCGAACTACTGTATATTTTGCAAAATTGTATCAGGAATGACAATTCAGAGAAATCTGTGGAGAACCATGTTCATCCGAAGAGAGAGTTGACATTTATGTAGTCAGTTACACACACTTTGGACATAAATAAATAGTATACTTTTTCTATGAAAGATGTTTATTTTTATATGTATCTTAAGTGTACACTTTCATCTATCAAATCATGCGGTGCCACAGTCTAATTTCAACCCATTATACAATTTAGGCAGACATTTTACTGTCAAAGTGTACTGTAAATGTCAGTCAGTTACATGTGGAATTGCTCTATATGTTTTTAACAAACTTGACATTTCGACCTTTTTCATCCGAGCATTTTAGAAATGTGCGAGATAACTTATTTCTAATGGCATTCGTTTTATTATTTTTTAATACTAGCTAGGGTCTGAGAACTGTTCACTTTTATGATTTTTATGCATCACTTTGTTGAAACTGCATTTGTGTACCTCGTTTTAACCGTAACAACGCTTTTGAGTTCTTTTAAGCATTCTGATTATTGTATTGTGTTTCTGTTTTGTAAAGGATTTTTGACAATAGCGCAAATAGCCATAGTAGCTGACGCGCCCTTTTTAAGCCCTACTAACTAATTCCAAGCTTTAGATGACTACCTCTGCCATCTTCGTCAGGGTTTGAAGTGCCTTGATACCATGTCTAGCCGGTATATAAACTGTCAGTAGGGCTTCCCGCTGCGGAACTAGTTCCTAGTCCCAATAACCTGCCGTTCCTCAGCTGTAGGCCCCGTCTCTATTGAAATTATTGCTATCTAGCTGGATATCGATGGTTTCCTTGATGACCAGGTCCCAATAACCGGATGTCTTATCCAAGACGGTGGTGGCGTCGAAATCTATCTTGTGGCTCGTTTCCAGGCTGTGTTACGCTAAATCCGACTTATCGGGGTTTTATGGCATGTTGGTGTTCTTTGCAGCGTTCTATTATGGTGCGTCTCGTCTGCCCAATGTAGCATTTCTCACAACCACGGGGTATTTTGTAGACTAATGTCGTCCTTAACTGGTCTCAGCAAGTTCTGAATCTTTTTGGGTGTGTTTTCTTAGTAACCTGCCAATCTTGCCTGAAATGGGGCTTAAAAACGAGATGTGTACCATGCCCTTCGCCT
Organism: Periplaneta americana; assembly: GCF_040183065.1. Classification (NCBI taxonomy): domain Eukaryota; kingdom Metazoa; phylum Arthropoda; class Insecta; order Blattodea; family Blattidae; genus Periplaneta; species Periplaneta americana. The sequence goes on along the minus strand of NC_091128.1, from coordinate 13,839,840 downwards.
CCTCGTGTTCCTCGGCCGTTGGTTTGTCAGAGAAAACCTTTTCGAGGTGAAACTGATTTCCCTGTTGCCGAAGTTATTCTGTTGGAACGTCTTGCGTACGTGGCGGATATCTGAAGGGAGACTCTCTTCCACACATGTCATTATCATCATTACTATAGGCCAGGTTAAATTTATTCGTACAATGGCGTGGCTGTTTAGAGACGAATATCATTCACAAGCTAGAAATGAAGGAGGTTGCCATCTAGAAACTAAATACGCAGCGAACTGTAGTGTAGTCAGCTGGTGTGAGTTGGGAATGTGTCCAGTTCTAAATTTACCGCAATAGAGTCGCAGTGCTGGGTCGTAGCGTCCCCCTCTCCTGAAATTAAATTAAATTCGCTGGCTTGGCTTCAATTTTCTGGGATTTTTTAACATAGTAATGGCATACTAAAATGATATATGCTGTATTGTATGTTGGATAATTAACAACGTTATCCTGTTTCTACAAATTTTGATTGGAAATTAAATAGGTCTATATTACGGAGATATTTTACGTGAATGAAGTATTACATTTATCTTTTGTAAGAAATGTTAGCAGAAAGAAATGAAGGGTAAACGTTTTGTTAGAATTTTTCTTACGCTAGATTTCCAAGTCCTATAGAAAGTGGTTAAAGGCAAGTATATTCAGCGGGTTATGAAATGCTTAACTGAAGCCGGTCGTTTTCCTTTCAAGAGCCAAGATTGAAAATAAACGGTTGTGTGTCAATCATAGCTGAAATTTATTCTAAACCTCTCTCGGGAAGGAGGTAGACTTCCTGAAGACGTCCCTGGTGCTCAATCTGTCATTTAGGATATTCAGCTGGCTTTTAATCATTGGCATATAGAGAAGTTTGTTTTGGCAAACATTCATGCTCGTGGCAACAACGTTCTTTATTAAAGAAAGTTTACGCGTTTTCGTTCACATTCATATCTGAAGGTACACATTCACTATTTGCCTTTCATTCTGTGTGTCTCCACGATTTTTATACAATGCGCAGACGTTCTCAAGCAGTTTCTTTGTTCGTTGGGTGATACATTTTATTCCTCTGAGAATTGAACCTGGGTCTTTTGGTTTTAAGTAAGTCTATTTTTAAACATAATTTAGGGAAATTAAATGTCATTTTGTTTACTTGGAACATTTCATGATATTTTCGGTTTGATTTGATTTAAATATGTATCACTTTTGTTCAGTGTTACTCATGGAATATGTAGGCACTAAGTAAACGAAAAGCACTTCCTGTAATCACCATGTTAATCTATCTCATTATATGTGTATAAGATTAATTCAGTATTCATTAACCTCATATAAAATAATTATGTATAAAGTTGAATAGATACTTACTTACAAATGGCTTTAAAAGAATCCACAAGTTCATTGCCGCCACCATATAAGCACACCATTGATTCCTGTCCTGAGCAAGATTAATGTAGTCTCTACTATCATATCCCACCTCCCTCAAACCCACTTTTATGTTATCCTCCCATCTACGTCTCGCCCTCCCCAAAGATTTTTTCCCTCAGGTCTTCCAACTAATATTTTATATGCATTTCTGGATTCACATATACGTGTTACATGCCCTACCCATCTCAACCATCAGGACTTATGTTCCTAATTATGTCAGGTGAAGAATACAATGCTTGCATTTCTGTGTTGTGTAACTTTCTCCATTCTCCTGTAGCTTCATTTCTCTTAGCCCCAAATATTTTCTTAAGTACTTTGTTCTCGAACACCCTTAACCTTCGTTCCTCTTTCAAAGTGAGAGTCCAAGCTTCACAACCATACAGAACAATCGGTAATATGCCTATAACTGCTTTATAAATTCTAACTTTCAGTTTTTTTAAAGCAGATTGAAAGACGAAAGGTTCTGAACCGAATAATAGTAGGCATTTCCTATATTTATTCTGCAATTAATTTCCTCTTGAATATCATTTATAATTGTTACTGTTATATATTTTTTTCGGGATTCAGTTCTAAACCTATCCCATTACTTGCTTCAAGTAAAATTGCCATGTTTTCTCTAATCGTTTGTGAATTTTCTCTTAACGTATTCACGTCATCCGCATAAACAAGCAGCCAATGTAATTCCTTTTGGATATGAATAGAAATACAGATTAGACTCTGCAACCAAATCGGTTATAGGTAGGTGCTGTAACAAAGGAAGAAACAGGAAACAGGAATAAGGAGACAAAACTTCTCTGAGTATATTTTTGGAATTAATAAATCAAGGCCATATTGCAATAGTGATCGTGTTTACATTGCAGTTCTGATCCCTACTTATAAGAAGGTTGATAGAAGAAATGTTATTTATTTCAGTTACATTAGCCTTGTAAATAGTGGCTATGAAATTTACTCTAAATGATATCAAAGAAACTGAAAGTATAATAATAGCTGCAGATTCCTTACTGAGGCACAAAATAGTTATATAGACTTCAGTTTTGTAATTAGCGAACTTATTGGAAAAAATAAAAAAATACAATGTCTGTACTTTATCAACTTTTATTGACTAATAAATCATCATCATCATCATTATTACCATCAAGAGCACTTCGGTAGTGTAGCGGCTAAGGTGCTATGCCACAAAACCTGAGAATGCTGGTTCGATTGCCCACAGGTTCACGGATTTATTTCCATTTGAGGTAATCCTTCCGGCTGCAGTCTAGACTTGGGGTCCACCCATCCTCAATAAATGATTACCGGCGAGTTTTACTTATATCTAAAGGCGACATGCACTTAATACTGGCACCTTTATCACTACCACTACTACTATTAATGCTACAACCACTACCACCATCACCACTACTATTATTATTACTAAGTAGGGACGTGCCGATAGGGGTTACAAGACTCTCAAAGGGTTTATTAAATGAAAGTCTTAATTTTAATTGGCCTGTTAACATATGAACATCAAACTACTCTAATTCGACATTTTGTATACTCTTCTTTTAACAATAAAACCCACAAAATATTTTTAATATAGGTCTACAATACCGAAATTATACAAGGAGACTGTAATTCCAATGCTAGTCTATGGCTCAGGAATTTGTATACTCGCTAATAAAATCCTATAAAAATATGAGCCGTAGAGATGAGATTACTTAGATCATTAGCCCCTGATCCATCAAAGAAGAGAAGGAGATGAAATTTTAAGTGTAAGAGATAATGCATTTTGTATGGAAATTTACTACGTTGAGTCCCACATCAACTCCACGGAGAAGACGGCATCTGGGTAGATTAAGGAAGCTCTGGAGTGATCAATTGGAATGTATTTGAACTCTATGAAGATTGAACGAAACATTGAATCCAAATCATACAATTTATAATAGACTTAATAATGGTCATGAAGATGATGATGATTTTTTAAAATTTTAGTAGGTCATTTTACGACGCTTTTTCAACATCTAAGGTTGTTTAGCGTCTGAATGAGATGAAGGTGATAATGCCGGTGAAATGAGTCCAGGGTCCATCACCGAAAGTTACCCAGCATTTGCTCATATTGGGTTGAGGGAAAACCCCGGGAAAAAACCTCAACCAGGTAACTTGCCCCGACCGGGAATCGAACCCGGACCACCTGGCTTCGTGGCCAGACGCGCTGACCGTTACTCCACAAGTGTGGACATGATGATGTTGATGATGATAACATTCTTTGTATTTGTAAGTCATTACCAAGATACAGTAGAATAGTGAAATGCAATGTAAACACATACCTATGAAACGGACGACGTTCACGGAACTTAAAGTCATTGTTAACTTTCTTTATAATCTCCAATACATGATGGATATGGAGTCTCTACTGTTCCGGTCTCAATATGTTATCTTGCATTTTATATATACAGAGTGTCTCACTTATCTTGACCACCCAAGATAAACTTTGTACGCAAGCACCAAATGAACAATTGTTTCATACAAAAGGTATACAACTGAAAGGATGAAATAATATTGATGGGGAGGCAACCTTGTAGCGTTATTTATTAATGAAATTCGAGTAATAACACGATTTATTTATTATTCAATATTTCAATTAATCTCGTCAAGACCTGTTCAAAAATGTATCTCAGTGGTCATTCTAATAAAGAGAACGTTAATAAAGGGAACGTTATTTGATGCCTTGACGACAAGGCTCCTGTGCGTAGTACATACAGGGGAAGTGGTTTGACTTTAAGTTGATGTAAAAAATACGTAATGCATTGCAGATACCCGGGGTAACCCATTCCACGTAGCTTTGATTTACAGTAAACAGATGAAACCAAATGTAGCACAGACCACTCAGACATCAGCGATCAGCGGAATAAAACTAAAGCTACGTGGAATGAGTTACGCGGCCCTGAGTACCTGAGTACTACGTATTGCTTACACCAACTTAGTCAAACCACTTCTTCTGTACTTACAATGTTGTCAAGGCATCAAATAATGTTCCATTTATTAACGTTCTCTTTGTTAGAATGATCCACTGTGATACATTTTTGAACAGGTCTTGACGAGTTTAATTGAAGTATTTAATAATAAATACGTAGTGCCATTTAAAAAACAATGTTAGTACTCGTACCTCATTAATAAATAACTCTACAAGTTTTCCTCTCCATCAGTATTATTTGCCCTTTTCAGTTGTATATCTTTGGAATGAAATAATTTTTACTTGATGCTTGTGTACAAAGTTATTTTGGGTGGTCAAGGTAAATAGGACATGCTGTATTATATGTAATTTCTTTTAATTTCAAAATATTTATTTGTGTTTTATAATAAACTTTAAATATTTACTAGTGCAGAAAAATTAGAAATATATCTTAATAAGCATGTATGCCTGTAAGTTTTATATAATTATATTTATTTAGCGACTTCTCTAAACAAGAACAGATAGCAGTGTGAAGTATGTCATATGCAATTGACGAGGAAAGACGAAGTATTCGGAAAGAACTTTTCTACAACAGTTTTTCACATCTGAATAGTTACATTCTACTAACAGTTGTATTCATACATGTACAATACAGGAGACAATTACTCTTCGTAATTGATTAGAACTCTGCGTCCTGCAGATAATAAAACTTGGACTCTTGTACGAGAAGCTGCCAGAATCAAGGATATGCTTCCCTGTAATCTAAGCAAGTTGAATAAGATGTCAGTAGGCCTATTAATTCCGGGGATTATTCTTATTAATCATTTTCTGGATCCCTCGCCGTAAAAATTACACGATTGAAAGTAAAAAGATTTTGCTCATCAACGTTAAAATTATATATTATGAAGGAAGGATATCATTATGGTATGGGGAATGGGAGTAACCGAAAACTGTCTTTGTTCACAATTAAGTTTCATTTGGAGGTGCCAACTCTCGACACATGCAATAATAATTATGAAGATAAAATATTGAAATTATTTTTATACCTTTATTCCTATGGACACATAATACGCACTGCAGCGTCTCCACCTCGTAGTGTTTCTGTACAATTGCAGCAAATGAGTGCCCGACAGAAGTACCCCGAGAGTGAATATACCTATCTCAGTTAGCACTAATAATTTAATTGAAGGATTATGTTCTCATATTGATCCTCCACTACGCATGGCCTGTAAGATACACGTGCAAACCATATCCACAGCTCCCGTCGGTTGTGTTATTTATAAACTCTCAAACACTTTGCTTCGAACAGCGTTATTGGAGATGAAGCGTTACGTGCTTCTCTTGGTCTTACTACAGTATAGCTCATTAAGTTTGTAGTAGGAGATGCACTCGGGCGTGGGTTCGATTCCCGCTTTGGCTAATTAACTTGTTGCGTTTATCTCGAGGTTTACCCAAGCTATAAGGCGAATGTCGGGTGTTTCATGGCGAATTCTCAGCCTCATTTCGACAAAACCACTTGACTAATCACAAATTCTATCGACGCTGGAAAAAAAAACTGATACAGCGCTGTTAAATAACCAAATGAAAAACTATAACAAGGGACGGAATTGGGACTGTACGAAAAACTAGTGGAGTAAAAGCGGCGTAACAGTGATACAGATTCCCCACAAATTGGTATTTTTAGTACTGATTCTTTCTAATCTCATATGATGCTTGCCATATTACCGAAAAACTCGATATAATCTACAACCAGAGGCTGAGAATTATTTTCCGTCCATTTTTTTTCCATCATTTCTTTTTTATCTTGGATTTCAGACTCCTATTAATGTGGTCACTGCTGATAATTCAGTTATTCGTAAGAGTTGTTGAAGAAACTTATTAATAATGATGATGATCGTCATCATAATAATAATATTAATAGTAATAGCACTGTGTAACAATGATTTTGTTTAACTTAATTTTTTTGCTGTTTCTAATTCAGTATGTTGCAAAACACAAGAAAACATCAATTTCTCATGTGTGAAATTGTTTTTAGAGATATGGCATCGATTTTGTTAATTTCAAGAAAATATCTTCCTTTTGCACAATATAAGTGAGTTTACAATAATAGTTTTTTCTATATTAAGGCAGAAAACTTATACAGGGGCTGAGCAAATGTGCAGAAATTATTAAAGTAGCCTACATTAAAACACTTACACGTCATAAAAACGCATACACAGTGTCTAAAGATGTATTTTTATCCTACTCTCCTTTTTGTAGGTTAAAACACTTACACATCATGGAAAGATATTCACAGTGTCCAAAAATGTATTTTTTTCCTACCTTTTCTCTCGTAGCTTACATCAGACTCTGATCAACCCCAGATGTAGTCGCTCACTATACTGTACTTGGTAGCCCATCTCTTTTCTAACAGTTGTAGGTCTTGATGGAATCTTTCGCCTGTTCCTCTGAGTATGCATCCATGTGTGACTTGAAAACATCTAGATGCGACTGGAGGAGATGTAACTTGAGTGACTTTCTGCAACTCATTGCATTGTAATTCTTCAGAAGACCCTGCACCACCTCCCTATAATTGTCCACTCTATGATTACCCAGGAAACCATTCACTATATCACGGAAGCTTTTCCAGGTTTCCCTTTGTATTAGTAGAAGTTTCACAATGAATTCATCATCGTGAAGTAATCTCTTCACCAGGGTACCCACAAAAATTCCTCCCTTAACCTTCACCTCTGAGAGTTTGAGGAAGACTGTTTGCAGATACTTGAAGACATCTGAATTTGTATCTACTGCTTTTACAAATTGCTTGACGAGGCCAACTTTAATGTGGAGCGGAGGCATCAGAATCTTGTTTTGCTTCACAGAGAGTTCTCACATTTTTTTTCTCACCAACCACAAACTCCGTCCTCAATGGCCATTCACTGGTCTGAAAACGCCTGGCTATATCCCTGCTAGCCTACAGGCAGAGAAAAAGGGATATTTTGTGCATCCACTTTGTTATCCCATCAAAGACGCAATCATTTTTAAGTCACTAATTACATTCCACTGTTGTTCTGCATAGTTAACCATCTGTAGAAGCTGCTGGACATGAGAGTAATCTTCTTTAAGATGGGCTGAATGAGCAATTGGAATTGAGGGACACTTGTTGCCATTGTGGAGGAGGACAGCTTTCAGACTCTTGCACGAACTGTGAATGAAGAGCTGCCAGTCCTTTGGATCATAGGGAAACGCCATTTCTTTAACAGGTCCCCACATTGTGGCAATAACACAGCTTGTCAGCGAGAGTGAAGTATTGCGAGAACGTTTGGTGACACTTCCTCTTGTCCGGATACCTTGCAGCTCCAGTCCAAAATGTTCCATTATATTTAATCTTGATGTTAAAAGTTCTGCACAGGATTTTATTAATCCTAAGTTCCTGATTAAGTCGTTTAACTCCTTTTGAGTGGGAAAGTGAGGTGTAGCCTCTGCATCCTCTGAGAAGTCCTCTTCCTTGCTGACACGATTCACTATTGGAAAAGTCAGACTACTGCCTTCCTGGAGGAGGAGAAACCAGAAGCTCCTCGTTGTGTGCAATAGGCCTGAGTGATGATGGTAGGTCCGGATATTCGAACACATAGTTTTCGTACCTCTTCTGTGATGGGATAAATCAACAACACAGGAATAGCAGATATTCCGGTGATCTGCTGGTTCATACCATATACCGAACTTCATTCTTCTGCTCTCTCCTCTGCACCAGGCCTCGAGAATGAATCTACTGCTCCTACACACAACATGTGGTGCCCAACTTTGTCTTGGTCACCCATACGTACGCCGCAATATGACTTGTAGGCTGAGGGGGAGTTGTTGGCATACTTGATTCTGTTCTTCAGCACTCTGGAGGTCAGGAAGACCTGCACAGGTAACAAAACCAGTCTGGATCATGCTTACAATCACAGGGAGACACATCATTAATCAACCTTGTCTGTGAAGTAGTAAATTGAATTAACTCTATAAATATAAGTTAAATATTACAAAAATACAGAAGACGTGCTAAGCAAATATTACGTAAACTATTAAATTAGATAATTGACCACTAGGAACAGAGAAACGATTACAAGAAGGTAGGAGTACCCAATTTATCTTATTTGTGATCTAATTTATCCAATAAATGCATAAAATTTACTTAAACAAACCAAAAATATTTTTGTTACGCAGTGTAGTAACAGCAATAATAATAATAATAATAATAATAATAATAATAATAATAATAATAATAACAATAACAACAACAACCATTTTATGAACTAGGAAATTTGTCATACCATGTTATATCAGTAGTTAAATAACTTTTATTTTTTTTTTAGTTGGTTAATATTATTTTATAACCTCATAAGTATGAAATTGCTATTCACCGTGCCTTGTAGGGTACTGAAATACCTGAGAAGACAAAATTGACATGGACTTCACTTTTCTCCCTTGAATTAAAATAATACTTACTCATAATAATAAAAGTAATACTTAGTTACTTACTTACTTATGGCTTTTAAGGAACCCGCAGGTTCATTGCCGCCCTCACATAAGCCCGCCATCGTTCCCTATCCTGAGAAAGATTGATCCAGTCCCTACCATCACATTCCACCTCCTTCAAATCCATTTTAATATTATCCTCTTATCTACGTCTCGGGCTCCCCAAAGGTCTTATTCCCTCTGACCTCCCAACTAACACTCTATATGCATTTATGGTTTCGTCAATACGTGCTACATGCCCTGCCTATCTCAAACGCCTCGATTTAATGTTCCTAATTATGTCAGGTGAAGAATACAATGCGTACAGTTCTGCGCTATGTAACTTTCTCCATTCTCCTGTAACTTCATCCCTCTTAGCCCCAAAAATTTTCATAAGAATTTTATTTTCAAACACCCTTAATCTCTGTTCCTCTCTCAAAGTGAGAGTCCAAGTTTCATAACCATACAGAACAACCGGTAATATAACTGTTTCATAAATTCTAATTTTCATAATTTTTTAGAGCAGACTAGATGACGAAAGGTTCTGAACCGAATAATAACACGCATTTTCCATATTTATTCTGTGTTTAATTTCTTCCTGAGTGTTATTTATATTTGCAACTGTTTCTCCAATATATTTGGAATTTTCCACGTCTTCGAAGGATAAATCTCCAGGTTTTATAGTTCCATTTCATACAATATTCTGGTCACGAGACATAATCATATACTTTCTCTTTTTAGAATTTACTTCCAAACCTATCGCTTTATTTGCTTCAAGGAGAATTTCCGTGTTTTCCCTAATCAATTGTGGAATTTTTCCTGACATATTGACGTCATCAGCATAGACAAGAAGCTGATGTAACTCGTTCAATTCCAAGCCCTCTCTGTTATCCTGAACTTTCCTAGTGGCATGTTCTAGAGCGAAGTTAAAAAGCAAAAGTGATAGTGCATCTTGTTCCTTTGGCCCTCAGTGAATTGGAAAAGCATCAGATAGAAACTGGCCTATACGGACTCTGCTGTAAGTTTCATTAAGACATATTTTAATTAATCGAACTTGTTTCTTGGGAATACCAAATTCAATAACAATATTATATAAAACGTCTCTCTTAACCGAGTCATATGCCTTTTTGAAATCTATGAGTAACTGATGTAGCCTACTCTACCCTTATATTCCCATTTTTTCTCCATTATCTGTCGAATACAAAAAATCTGATCACTAGCAGATCTATTACGCCTAAAGCCACACTGATGATTCCCAATTATTTCATCTATATACGGAGTTAATCTTCTCAAAAGGATATTGGACAAAATTTTGTAGGACGTCAGCGAAAGTGATATTCCCCGAAAGTTACTACAGTTAGTCTTGTCCCCCCTTCTTAAAAATATGTACGATTATGGACTCCTTCCATTGTTCCGGTACAATTACCTTTTCCCAAATTGCAAGTACAATCTTATAAATTTGCTAGATAATGCGCTTCCAACCTCTTGTTTTAATTCTGCTGGAATCTGATCGATACCTGGAGACTTGTACTTTTTCAGATATTCTATCCCAATTTCGATTTCACAAAGTGTGGGTTGGGATATAAAAGTCTTAGCAGTTTGTATTTCAATTTCGTCCTGATCCTTGATATTTGGCCTATGTATATTTAGTAGTTGTCCAAAAATATTTTTTCCATCTGTTCAGGATTGATTGAGAGTCTGCAACCAAGTCACCATTCTCATCATTGATCACTTTTACCCTTGCCTGATATTCGTTTTTTAAATTCCTTTATACCCTTATATAAATCTCCAATGTTTTTATTCCTACTATTTGCTTCTACCTCATTCAGTTTCTCTTTCAAGTAATCTCTCGATTTATTCCAAAGTGTATGACTTGCTTCTCGTCTTTCATTGAAATAATTATCTCTATTGTCCTCGTTTGAAACCTGTAAGAATTTCAATTTTATCTGTTTTCTTCTATCTACTACAATGGAACAATCTTCATCAAACCATGGTTACATTTTCTTAGTTTCATGATAACCTATGCTCTGCTCAGCTGCAATTTTGATATTTCGGTTATTTTCCCACACGCTATTAACATCTAACTCTTCGTCAGCTTCGTCGGAAGTTGCTAAAGCAGCAAACCTAATTGAAATTTCGACCTGATAATGTTACTTAGTTTCGTCGTCTTTTAATTTCAGAATATTAAATATTAGCTTGTTGCTCTACTCTCTCGGCTACTGATTGTCTTTCTCTTAATTCTCCAGTTACTCAATAATGGTAAGAATTACAATCTGGCCCCCTGAAAGTTCGAACGCCTACTGTACTAGTGTGTCTTGGTTTACCTATCAAGATGTGATCTATTTGGTTGTGTGTCATTCCAGCTGGAGAATTCCAAGTATATTATGTATATTCTTATGGGGGAATATTGTACTTTTGACAATTACATTTTTTGATGTGGCTAAGTTGACTAACCTAACTCCATTGTCATTACTAGTTACGTGTAGGCTCTCTTTTCCAATAGTTGGTTTAAAAATATCCTTCCTTCCTAGTTTAGGGTTGAAATCCCTCAGTAAAATTTTCATATGATATCTAGATAACTGATCAAAAGTATGTTCCAATTCATCATAGAAGCTATCCTTTATAAGGTCGTCTTTCTCTTCTGTAGGGGCATGAGCATTTATAACTACGATATCGCACCATCTACCCTTAAGTACTAAATACGATAACCTGTCAGTGATAAATTCGACCCTTTTTACTGCTGATTTTATTTTTCTGTGTACAAGGAATCATGTTCTTAATTGGTGATTATTGTTTCCTTCCCCGTAACACATCCTATTTGTGATATGCCATTCCCATCTAACCTAACCTCTTGTACTCCCACGAAGTCTATCCTATATCCGGCTAGTTCTTTTGTTACTAATGTTACCCCTCCTGTTCTATAAAGGCTAGTTACGTTCCATGTACCAAATCTCATAACCTTATTCCTCTGATGTGGTCGTGCCGGAGAATCAGTCCCATTCCGAGGCTTATTGTTTTGTTTCGTAACAAGCTGTTTTTTTTACGGCGATGGGTTGTTAATCCTTTACCCAACCCCAAATCTGGAGGACCACCCCTTATCGGCTGTCCATGACTGCTTATACAATATATTCGCAGCTATCCTCCATATCTGGAGGCCGTCTCCTCTATCCGCAACCTGAATACCCGCCATGCTGTGGTGATAGGCACCCACAATACATGTAATGATGATGATGATGATGATAATAATAATAATAATAATAATAATAATAATAATAATAATAATAAGTAGAAGAAGAAATAAATAATAATTACTAGTAACAATATTCTAGATAGTCTTAGTTTATTACACAAGCTATTTACTTTTCATTAGTCTGCACTTGATTGAGGTTCTGGCTGATACATATACTCACGGAAATATAGTGTGGCCGGTCTTTTTTTTTAATGACTGCCAAACAGTTCAGTTGTCGACTTTAATAAACACGCATATGGGACAAATATATCAACTCTCTTCGTAACAAATTACGCAAAATTAAACAGAGGGGAAGTGAAATAACCAAGCAGATTGAAAGGACGATAGAGTACACTCAATTTAATAGAAAACCTATATTATGTTTTGTGATTAAATGCACGGTTAATTACAAAATTAAGTTGGAAGTTTCAGGATTCTGGCAACATCGCCGCTAACACACTTTTCTTTTTTTGTAATATAAGAGGTCAACGAACTAAAGTCCGTCTCCCTAGGTCAGGCACGTTAAAATGAGCCATAGATGGCATTTGCCATAGCAATGGTTCGTCTTTTCTTCATTGGCCAGATGATTGACAGCTCAGCTGAGAGTTCGATTGTTCGAAAGTTAGTTGCTAGTCTCTTGTCATAGTAAACATCTAAAAGCATTGGCTGTAGTTGTTTCAGGAGATTTAAAGTTATTTGTTTTTGTTTTACTATAGATTGAGTTAATTTTTTTTAAGTGTATCATTATTGCAATATTATAATACAGTTTTCTAGTGGAAGCAGGAAATACAACCTTCATAATTTGTGAATACCGAAAGCTTTTTCTTTCAAATACAATAATTACGTCTGTACAATACTTATGACCAAAGGAGATATTTTCGTATGCAATATTTGAAGTGTGAGATAATGTAATTTCAATGATTTTAAAAATCGATTGTTTTTAAACCTGTTTTTCACTCTTCAGAATAATAGAAATGTCAATAGCGTAGAATACGTTATTCATTACGCGAGGGGGAAAATGATATATTACCGTATGTAATTACCTAATTAGATATTTTGCAATAAGAATGTTTAATATTACAGTTTCGGAGTAAACTGCTTGTATGAATCTAATTCAATATAACCATATTGTACACAGAGTTATGGATTTTATGTGAATCGTTGAGTTGGAAAAGGGGTCATGTCCTGAAAATTAAATTGTTCAGGAGAGACAAAAAACTCTGGACATGACCCCTTCTCAAACTCAATACTAATCTAACGCACACTTCTGTGGACGGGACATGACTCCTTGTTATACCAAACGATGCGTACAGACATAGCAGTCAGGTATCGCCAATAAACGCCATTTTGAAAAATAATGGACTTGACCCCTTTTCCAACTCACCGATTCATGTATAATATCATAAGTACCATTTAACGTAAGAATGTTGTAACATATGTAAGTATCCCAAGGTTGTAGTTGGTAGTAATTATTTTTATACGAGACAACTGCTACGATTTCCACGTGAGTGTGAAACCTCTCGTAGTAGCATTAACCTGGAGAAGACTGCACGATGTGAATCATTCCCCCTATAACTGCAACTTTGCAATCTGTTTCGCATCGTTCAGTGGCTTGAAATTAATGGTTTTTAAATTAAATTTACACGACACCCCATCCACGATATGGAAATCTGCCAGAGGAATAAATTATCCTTTATTAGATTTTCTATCGATTTGGACCAAAATAACGATCTAACTGGCAAAAATTAACGAATATAAAAGTATTAAACATTTGGGGTAAAAAACATTTATTTCGGAGAAAACATTTTTTATACTTCTTTTATTACATACAACATGAGCTGAACTCGATATGACTCGTGTTTAGATAATCTATTGACCAATTGTAATATATGCAGTACACTTATAATGTTATCAAACCTCATATACCCGTTGATGATGGGATATAATTTATTCTAGAAAATATATGTCCTATTAAAGTTGGCCCTGTTATTCCTGTAAAAAGGCATATAAATATAAATTCAACTTAACACACAAATTTTTTATAGAAAATTTTCTGTAATTAATTGGTCTGAAAAGCTTAATAGTAATAGTGGAGTGATGACTTTAACGTAATGATTGATACACTGCTCTCAGATTTTGGCACTTGCTTTGAAAGAATTGGAAGTATAATGAATGGTTTACTACTGACTTACAAGATAAAAGAAATAAAGTCATCTGGCTTAGTCACTGGTATATACAAACGAGATCAGAGACTATTAAGATTTGGTATAATGGGTTAAAAAGGGAATACAGATTAATTAATATTTGAGGATTGTATTTGAGAAGAAAAATTCGACCCGGCGCCGAGGATCGAACCCGGGTCCATGGTTCTACGTACCAAACGCTCTGACCACTGAGCTACGCCGAATTCAATCCACAGCACCGGATCGATCCTCGGCGCCAGGTCGAATTTTTCTCCTCAAATACAACATTACAGAGATTATTCTGTAGGACAAATTAATAAAATCCATAATATTTGAGGAGAAAAATTCGCGCCGGCGAACCCGGGTCCTTGGTTCTACGTACCAAGCGCTCTGACCACTAAGCTACGCCGAATTCAATCCACAGCACCGGATCGAACCCTCCTTCTTCAATGTTTCCCTTTGTGGACTGACTCCAAGTTAGGCATATACGTTGACATTTTATGTTCAAGTCAACTGCCATTATGCAAGGGGCGCACTCAGCTGAGTGACTTTGGCCGGGATTAAGTGCACAGTAATCTGTATAGAAATATGCACTGCTAGCTATGAGAATATTAAGATTTTTATTAATTTGTCCTTCAGAATAATATCTGTAATAATGACAATTAATATTTGAGCGCTAGGTACGTAGAACCAAGGACCCGGGTTCGATTGCCGGCGCCGGCGCGAATTTTCTCCTCAAATATGACATTAAGTAATTTGAAACCTTCAGGTTTTTTGCTTCAGTATTAAACTAGTCAACGATATCATATATGTTATATTTGATCCCATAGTATATGTATTAAATCAATGTTTGCAATAGGGTTGTTTTCAGGAAAGGTTGAAAGTTACAAAAACTATACCTGTTTATAAGAAGGGTAATATACAAGTTATAGCAAACTATAGACCCATCTCGTTGGTACCCATATTTAAAAAAATTTGAATTAGTATTTTAAAATCATTTTACCACGTACTTTGAAAGTAATTATTTATTACACAAACATCAATTTGATTTTCTATCTGGCCGATCTACAACTCAAGCTGTAGCTAGAATGGTTAAATGGATATTACAATCTTTTAAAGATAAAGAAAATGGTATCGCAATTTTATGTGATCTCACTAAAGTCTTGGACTGTTTGTCTCATGACATTATCTTAAAGAAACTAGCTTTCTGTGGGATTAAGGGTAAGGAGTGTAAATTGATTGATATATATTTAGAAAATAGGAAGCAGCTAGTTCAATTTAATGGAAGTAATTCTTCTTTTAATTATTTAATAAGTGATATACCTGAAGGTTCCATTCTCGGACCTTTTCTTTTTATTGTAGCTGTAAATAATTGACCAATATGGATGCCTAATCGCATGATTACGTACGCTGATGATGCTACGGTTTTTCAAAGCATTAATGATGCAAATTTGGATCGTATTACTATTATGAATAATCTAACGAATTGGTTAGTGCAAATAGATTAAGTTTAAAATGTAAGTAAGACCCAGATTATATATTTTAGTTTAAAAACAGATGTTGAACCTTCTACTATAGTGAAATTACTAGATTTTCATATTGACAGTAAGTTGAATTGGGTTAATCATATTAATGAAGTTCCTAAAAGTTTAAGTAAGGTCATTTTTATGTTAACAAAACTTATACATTGTACCACAATGAAAACTGTACTAAGTGCATATTATGCATTTTTCACAGTATTATAAATTATGAGATTATGTTATGGGGAAACAGTAGTGGTGATAAAGATGTTTTTATTTTACAAAAGAAAAGCTATTCGGATTATTTTGGAGTGTTGTAAACCCTTATTTAAACAATTATCTATATTAACTCTTCCTAGTTTTTATATATTTTAATGTGTAAAATATGTACATTTGAATAATTTGATGTACCACAGAACAGAAGATATACAAAATTATAATACAATAACTAGAATTAACCTTGCAATTCCTAAAACACTTCATAGTTTTTTTATAAGTTTTAAATTTTATAACAAATTCCCAAAACATTAAAAAAACCTATTAATTTTAGTAATACTGTTGGGAATTTTTTAATTGGAAATAGTTTTTATAGCACAGATGAGTTTCTTAACACTTAATGATAGTTTATTTGATGCAATTCAATACTGACGAAGCCTATTATAACTGTATTGTTTAATGCCTAATTAAGATTTTTTCGCTCTGGAAAGTTGCAGGGTTATTTCACTTCTACTTTATAATTATTTTGTTCAGTTGCGAAATTAGTAACCAATAAGCTGTGTTGGAAAGAGTGGATGAAGAAAGAATGATGCTGAGACTGATCAGGAAGAGGAAAAGGAATTGGCTGGGTCACTGGCTGAGAATAAACTGCCTACTGAAGGATGCACTGGAAGGAATGGTGAACAGGAGAAGAGTTCGGGGCAGGAGAAGATATCAGATGATAGACGACATTAAGATATATGGGTCATATGAAGAGATAAAGAAAAAGGCAGAAAATAGGAAAGGCTGGAGAATGCTGGATTTCCTGTGAAACAACTGTCCTTGGACAGAACGCTATGACGTGCAACGTACAGTTCACCTCGCCTTGTTACAATTCAATATGGGATACAAGAATGAGCTAGTACTTGTAAAACTAACCTTATTCAACTAGATTTATTATAGAGAAGATTTTAAAATATATCTGAACAGCTATTAATTATGCTACTGAAAAATTGCTTGCACTATTTAGTCTTAAAAATATATCAATTTTATATCAATATATTATTAAATGTTATACATAAAGTTTTCAGATAATATACTCTCAAACACAAAACCAAAGGCATGAAAACAAATCTGTTTGTTATAACCAAAGTGTTAAACGAAAATCATAGTACTTTAGTAATCTAATATTACCCCTAGAACTTATATCAAATTTATTAAGCAATATCCTCATATAATTAACGCAAACAAGTTTAAACTAAAAAGATGTAGACTATGTAAGCACTTTGTTATTAATAATTATTAATGTATAAGATGTTATTTATTGTACTTTATCTCTGCAATTTTATTATGTATTGAAATCGCCTCTCAACACGAGATCACTCTCTTTCAGGGGAGTGCTAGTATTGTTGTATAAATACTAGTTATCTTATATTTTTTCCAGTAATAAACAAATTTATTTTTAATTAACGTAACACACAATAATACAATTAAAACTAATCCTGAAGTTTTAATGTACAAAAACATCAATCACGATTTATAATGTTGAAAAACCACCTATATTATGTGTAAATGCTTGTTGATTGAAAAATTGATATTAGAGATACTGTAATATAAATATATGCAAACAAACTTCAACGTTATTCTCATGCATTCCATGTCTCCTTGAGAGCTCAATGAGTAGCGCTTTAGCCTCAGACAAAATTTTCCACGTTCGGTTCCATCCGTAACTCTTTTACTACTACTACTACTATTATTATTATTATTATTATTATTATTATTATTATTATTATTATTATTATTATTATTATTATTATTATTATATCTTTACAATTTAAACCTATCTTACTCAAAAGGGTATGTTTCTTCAATACATTTTGAGGGAGTTGTGTAGTCCATTCATTATGCACAACAATGATCCCTGTTGTCTGCGACTTCTTGTAGTCGAGTTGGAAAGAATACACTAATACTCGCAGAAGCATATTGTAATATTCAAACAATCATATATACCAGAATAGTAATTTATAATTGCCATCTAAAATATATATAATATAAAATATATTATCACTATCTATGTATTTTACACTATAATGAATGAAGGACTGCAACGGATAAAATATTTAAAGGGTTCGTGTTAAATGAAATCGTTAAACATTTATTAAGAAGAAAGAACGTCCTAGAAGAAAGTGAATTCATCCAGGATTTGGCTTCATACACGAGTTAAAAACCATATCCCGTTATGGTATTCCCTGTTTTTTTGCAATGTTTAGAAGTATTGCTAGTCATAAATTACATATCGCTGCCAAATTACATTTAAGATGATATTTTCACTGTAGGCCTAATACTAAAATTAGCTTTCTAATCTTAAAAAAATTATACTCAATTCTTGATAGTTCTGTGATTTACACACAACTTTTGAAGCCATATTTCAGTTCAGCAGGTAGAAAAATCATACTTTTCATGCAAAACAATTTTTTATGTTAAATTTTGTTTATTAGTGTAATTATCAGGAGGAAAGGAACAATGGCAGGCATCTGTTTGTAATTCTGGTTGTTCAGTGAATTATATTAATCAATTAGTAATTTACTGTACAGTCCAGTTAGAATATATTTTTATTTAAATGAATCTCACAGTCTATTTAGTATTATTCATAATTAAAATTACTGCATAACATTAATATTATGAAGACATTAATGACAGAATATAAATAAAATAAATTAAAATAAATGGTGTATAAAAAGATTACGTAAATTTAATAACGGAAATTTTGTAATAGTCTATGTTTATGTCGTAAAACAAAATATAACCCATTGAAATTGTTTATTCTTATTGGGTTTGAACATCGAAAATGAAGGAGGGAACAATCTCTGAAGTTGTATCTTAGATAACACACCACGAGGTGTAAATGAAATCACTTCATCAGAAAAGCTCATCAAAGCTATTGGTATAGGTTAAAATGAAGTTGCCGTTTTCACTTCTAAGTAATTTTTGGTCTTACTTTGATTCTGTTATTATTTATGTATATGTATAATTGTTCTATAGCGATGGACTTTAATAGCTCAAGCCCTTTTATCAAAGTTAAAATCTCGTCGACCATAAAAACAAATTTCTGATTGATAACAACAAATGCACAGTAAAAAGGAGTCGCTTGCCAGCACACAGATGCAGTGTCAGTCAAATGTGAGTTACGTTATGAGTGTTATTGTTTTCGGTAGGTCAGTAAATATTATCATAATAATGAGGGACAATGTGGATAAAATTTTACGACTGCGATAGTGGAATAAAATTAATATGAGATAAAAATACAAACTGAAAAAAACAAGCAATGAGCTAGACTCGAAATTTGTGACGCATTTAAATTTTATTTAATTATATAATGTCATGAAATGCAATTTTAATAAATAACCGAAGTACATAACGATTGATATCGCTATATAGCAAAGGCGTTGGCTCTCAATGAAAAACAACAAACCAAACAAATAAAAAGTCACCAGGACCAATTAAAGTAGATGGTACAGAGCTGCTGTATTTGGATGAATGTCAATTCGGTTCAGATTTCTGGTCACTGAAATTCATACTCCTGGACAAAGACCTAAACCGGAAACTGAGACTCTACAACTTTTGTGTTATGCCAGTGCTGCTATACGATGCCAAACTGGTCCCTTACAGAAGAACAGCGGACAGACATGGGGACACGCCAAATAATGGAAAGGAAGATTAATTCATAGTGTTCTGCCCAAGGGCAGGCCTTTCACTGCAAACCCAGCATTCTCCAGTATTTCCTATTTTCTACCGAAAGGAAGATATTGAACACAAAACCGAGGGACAGGATTTCCAGTAAGCCGCTCCAAGAATTTACAGCTTCGGATTATATCGAAAAACGGGCTGCAGACATAAAGTGGGAGTGGGGAGAACATGTGGCGAGGCAATAACATGACAGATGGGCACAGATAACCAATGTGGACGCTACATAGGTAAGAGGATCCAACGCAGGCTAGGAAGAAGATAGACGGACTTCAAGCATCTAGTAGGAGGTCACTGGTCTAGTATCTCCCGGTTAAGAAGTTCTTGGAAGGAAGTAAGGCATAAATTAAATATTGACAAAAAAACTATCAAATTTGCTATGTGAATCTGTTGTAGATTAAAATAATCTTTATAATCACATCACATACATGGAGTAGCTCACGACGTGAGTTTTATAAATGAGCTTCACCCTTTCTTAGGAGGCACTAGCACTTCATGGGACACCGGGCTCATTCATTCATTCATTCATTCATTCATTCATTCATTCATTCGATCGATCGATCAATCAATCAATCAATCAATCAATCAATCAATCAATCAATCAATCAATCAATCAATCAATCAATCAATCAATCAATCAACCAACCAACCAATCAATCAATCAATCCTTCCATCCATCCATCCATCCATCCATTCATCCACTCATTTGTGTGGCGTAGTTCTTCATTTGTATATTATATAATCTGTTTATAATTTATATTTATGAATAATCTATTCGTATTCTTTTTTCAGTTTCTCAGTTTACTTGCGTGTATGAACTATTCTTAATTATTTTGTGGCTGCAGTTTGTATTTATTCCACTGAATGTTTTATTCTCCATGTTTCACTACAATAAAAATGGAAAAATGGAAGTCACGAAGATTAAACTTACTTTTTATTACGCGTACGTTTTATGCGTTTCGCTATTGTATACTAAAAGTAAACAATGTATAAATGAAATTAAATGTCTTAAGTTTCAGATTATAAAGAATATAGACGAGTCAGATGGTTCACATGGTAACGTTTGAGAATTGCATTCCAGGGGTATTTTTGCTTGATAGGAACTTCATCTCTTTTGAGAATATATTCTACGTAATAGAAAAGCGTCACGAAAAATTCGTCTCCCGGATCTTAAAGTAGATCGCCGTTGTGTGTTTTTTACTTCAAATAAAAGCCAATTAAATGTTTTTAAGATAATAACAATAATAATAATAATAATAATAATAATAATAATAATAATAATAATAATTTGTCATGTAGTGGAATTCAACAAACGTGTCAGAATTTGTGCACTTAGCATCTGAGGACGATTCCAAGGCGAGTACGAAAGTAGCGGAGTCAGGTAAAAAAAAGACAAGGTAAGCGAAGAAAAATGAAACGGATCCAGGAGGAGTGATGAAGGAAGAAACGTGAATAGTAAAAAAAAAAAAAAAAAAAGAAGTTATGATTTAAGGAGTTGGTGTAGTGAGAAAATAATGGGAAAAAATATAAGGAAAAGGTAGATAGGAGGGAGCACAAGGATATCAATAGCAAGTGAAGTGAGGGGGACAGTATTGGAGAAGTGTGGAAATAGTAGATAGATAGGCTGGTCAACGAGAGGTGACTAAGATACATTTAAAGGGAACATGAGTGGAAGAGAGAATGAAGTAAGTTATGACTTGCATAAATTTGCTATGCAATAAGGTGGGATGGCACTGTATACAAAATATCTTAAGTACCATCTGACCGGAAGTAAGTGCTTAACACAAATATATATTTCATATATTACATCAAGAATATGTACATAATTTCTGGAACATTTACTCGTAGATGTTGAACATGAAGAAAATTTGTCCAACTGTTTAGAAGGAATTGTACACAAAGAGGCAGATACTGGGTGAATAATAAGCATTGGACCCGCGAGGTCGCTTCCTCGTTCCCGACAGGTCAGTCGATGGCGCCTGTGAACGGGTGTCAGGGAATCCGCTATACGGTCTAAGTTATGTGTTGAAGTTTGTTGGAATAACTTCTATTGAAGTGCGTTGTAAGTGGGTTAGTAAAATACCTAAGTCCTTTAAACAACCAAGAGCTGCCAATACTTAAGTTTATTAATCAGACTTGAAATATAAGGTGTAGTACAAGTGATGAAATGAAGATGATGATGATTATTCGTTGCCAAGTGGGCCACTCGTCACCCTCCCCAACAGTTCTGCTGATTGTAGAGCTACATTATAATAATAATGATCCTCCAGCGAACGCCGCGCCGTTTTATAGGCTCGCGTCAGTGACGCTACGGTGACCTTTGAAGTCCGCGTGATTCGCGTCTATTCGATGGCGTACCCAAGCCGTGGCCAGTGCGCTGACCTGCCTTTGGACAGTACTCAGTACGAGTCATGAGGATGGAAAACATTTTAGATTTGCAGTATTAATAATCTCACTCTAAATATTAAGTACAATCATGCCAATTACAATAATACTAATTATATCCCTACAGTAAGTGGGCGCTTATCACAACTCCCTTCCTCTAGAAAAGAATGGACACATGGTTCATTCTTTTAACAAAATATAGATTGACTTCTCGTTCATTTACCAATAGGTTCTGAATGTTTTGGAGATGGTGACTCTGGTACGTTGGTAAGAGACAAACTTTATCCTTTAGGCTGAGCTGAGATAACAACATGTCCTTCATGCCGCTCTTTGATCTGCTCGAATCTAGCTTGATATCCTGATGACGTCATGTTTATATTTTTTGTAATCATGTTATGACACTGTTCCACACACTGTTTAGTGAAACACTTAGTCCATAAAACATTAAACAAATTTCAACAACAGTTACAATAACAAGATATTACAATGAGTATCACAACTATGGCTGCACTCCACGCACTAGCGGTTACAAAATACTTGTGGAACAAGCTTCTCTTGGTCCTTAATCACACGTTGGACTTCTTCTACTTTTAAGCTACGGTTTGGCTACGGCGATTTTCGCCGACGATCATCGCCGGCGATCTTCGCTGTGATTCTGTCCCATTGATTTGAATGTGCATGGTTTCTTTACGGCGATGAACGTCAACGAACGTCGCTGGGCTCGACGAACATCGTCGGCGTTTGCCGTGGAGGCAAAAAACTGACGATCATCGCCGAGAAACCAATTGTAAAATTACAGTAGGTCATGAATTAAATCATTTAATAACATGTAATTTTTACATCATACATACCATAATGGCGGTAAAACAAGTCTTTCTGCAATTTGTGCACTAATGAGGACGATTTATTAATTGATTAAACACAAATCCCTGTTCGACATGAGCCAAAAAGAAGAACCAATGTAAACAATGACAAATCTGTATTTTGCAACAACCAGAACTGTTAATACAATAAGAGCAAAGTGATTCATAATTGAAGGACACACACGATGCGGCAGATTTAGCTACTGAAGCAAAAGTTTGAGTGTGAAATAGTAAGAGAAGTGGAAT
Organism: Periplaneta americana; assembly: GCF_040183065.1. Classification (NCBI taxonomy): domain Eukaryota; kingdom Metazoa; phylum Arthropoda; class Insecta; order Blattodea; family Blattidae; genus Periplaneta; species Periplaneta americana. The sequence continues at coordinate 13,816,644 of NC_091128.1, read as the reverse complement.
TCCGAGCAGAGGAGAGAAGTGCAACAACCTCCTTCTCCCATTATTTTTTTTATTTGTAACATTATTTCCTAAATAAATACTCCTAAATGAAAAAAATAACATTGTAAAAAGTAAAAATAAAGTTTTTATATAATTGGTTTTTACCTTAAAGTTATGCTTATCTTTCAGCTGGGCTTATTGGTTTGTGAATAAATTTTGTGTGTAATTTTACAATATAATTTTCAATTGAACTTAAAATAAAATGAAATTATACGGGAGAAAGTCTGAAATATTCCTTAAAATTTGTGGGTTCATTTTCAAGATGTCTTGATATCATTTAATTAAAAGACCCCTCTGTATATCTATTTCTAAACATGACATTAACTACTTTAAAGATCCGTACTTATTTTTCAAGGCAAAACTTGTATTATAACGTTATCATATTGTCATCCACTTATCAGCTGATCAGACATGGTCAGCTATATAAAACAATAAAATATTCACCTACGAAGTTCGCCGGTAAAGAAACCACTCTCTGACGATGACCGCTGGCGATTTCAATCGTCAGCGATGTTCGTTCGACGAAGATCGTCGTAGCGAAACCGTAGCTTTAAACTGGCTAGTCGCAGCTTGTCTGCTAATGACAAGACATTTACTAAAGGTGCTTTTACATTGATAATTTACAATTTTGACATTTTTTCATCCAAACAACAATCAAAATTAATATTCACCTGGGGCAAATAATCGAGTGTCACATTGCTCGATTTTACAGAGATAGCATACAATGTTACAAATGCAGTATAACTCTTACAATCTGGCTGGAGTGTTAGAATGTCTGTATTCTCAATTTTAATTGTCTTCTGATCTCATGGACATAACGTCGTAAAAACCTCTGTTGTGGGTGCAATAAAAATCTATTGATAACTGAAATGAAGTGGTGTCCATAAGGTATGCGTTAATTTAGTAACTCTGAATTCACAGCTAGGTGGAATTTCAAATGTAGAGGGATGTAAGAGAGTAGCCCCACAATCTGAGTCTGGATTATAGGTAGTGTAGGTATCTCCTCTTTACATACAAAATGAAATACGTTTACTTGAAAACAACATGTAATTCGTTACTGGCCATTTTACCTTAATGTTGCCTCAATGCGTCGGCGAAGACGTACTCGTTTGCAATGTTCATAAATACGTGTAGGAATTGTTCCCTAGGAATAGGTAAAGGTAACATCTTATATAATTGATATTGTGTTGCAGATAAAAGTGGAATATTTAAAACATATACTACATATTGCTTATAAAAATAAGTAGTGGGTGTGATGATGAGTTGAAGTTCTGAAAAAGGAAAGGTGGGGTAATCTAGTCCATTTGGTAACGTCACTGTTCATAACAATTCCTTAATCCTCATGTTCGTCATGATCTGCGGCTGTAGCTTGCCTATCTGTGCAAGTACCAATAGATCAATAACCACCTCAAATGTATGCTGGCTTTATTCTATTTCCCTAAGAATCAACTTAAACTGCTCATTAATTAAGCTAACTTCATAAAATTCCTCCTGATCCCGTTCCCAGTAATTGTTAACTCGTGATGTGAAATTCAGTAATCCCTCTCGTAATATCTGTTAATTCAAATGTACCCTCTGAATCGTATTATTAACGTTGCCGTAATTACAGTCATCTGTTGTGACGATAAGTCTAAAAATTCTCTTTGTGCCTGCTCCAGATCAGTGATGTGCTCATTATACTCTTTAGCGTCTGATTCTGATAAAATACCAAATAAAATCTTAGCAATGTCTCCCACGAAATTGAATGCTCCTCTCTTTCTACGATTAGCGTTGATAGACTCAGGTTGCATGTATTCAGGTATAACAATCTTTAAATTATCAATTTGTTTCGTTTTGCTTCCCATGAATTTATTAAACTCTTGACATTCGGTTAAATGATACCAATCTCTGTCTTTCACATTCTCACAATATGTTGGTATTCGTTTATAATGAGAACTTTGTGTCCTGCCATAAGCTCTTTGCACTTTGCATTTCCCACTGAGTCGGATAGAAAGATACTGTTCCCATGCTGTCGAAATAAATATCTATCTCCGACTTGATTTATCATGGTCAACCTGTAATAGACAAATATGGTTTCAAATGGTCTTTGCGAACCTCAATATGCCTTCGTCTTCCAACGTCCTCCAAAATCACATTTACCCCAATTGTCCTTTGGACTTCGTATGTTCCTAGCCATCTCGAGTCTAATTTCGATTTCTTTTCATTACTCAGTAATACTAAATCTCCCTTTTCATAACGTTATTCGTTTCCTTTAAGCTGTTGTTGCCGTTTCCGTTTAGCCTCGTTCAAGTTCTATGTTGCTATCTGTCATGATTTCTGAAATTTCAACTTTACATCTGTGACTAAACCATCGTAATTATATTGGGCCTTACTCTCTTCCTGTAACTGCCTTGGAATGTTTGTAATTTTCCCAAATAATAACTCGTACGGTGTATATTTGGTAAATGAATGAGGGGTGATGTTGTATGAAAAGGTCGCCAATTTTAACCAGTGGTTCTATGTGTGATTTTTGTATGTACAAAAGCATCTCAAATAATTCATTAATGTCTTGTGCGACCGTTCCAGCGCTCCATTCCTTTGAGGTAGTTAGGCCGTTTTATGCAGTTTGTTTATGTTCATTAAATTTGCACAACCTTTTGAAAATATCTCCCATAAATTGAGTTCCTTGGTCGGTTAGGATAGAAGAAGGTATATCGTAAATTAATATAACCTGCTGTAAGAAAGCATGACTAACTACCTCCTCTGTTTGGTCTGATAACGGGATTGCTATTAAATACTTGCTTAAATTATCTTGACCTGTGAGGATGTATTTGTTCTCTTTCTCCGACATTGGGAGTGGTCCTACTATGCCCAAATAAATTTTATCCTATGCTTCTCCTAAAGTATCCGTTATAACAAATGGTGTCCTATTTCGTTTCCCATCTCTTTTTGTTTTTGACACACTTTGCACTTAGAGACGTAATCTTCCACATCCTTAGCTAAATTTTCCCAACTCGTGTATAATTTAATCTGTTCTATTGTTCGTGAAATCACTTGGTGACCTCCGATTGAACAATCGTGCATCTGTTGTATTACACTGGCCAACAAAATTTAAACTTTTGTCTGTTAAATGGGAAACAATGGGTGATTTTAAGTGACGTTTTTGTGCTGATTTCAAATCTTTTTACAGAACTTTTCCATCACCCAGGGTTTTAGAGTAATCACATGAAAAACATTTTTCGTATCTATACATTATCGTATTCCGATATCTTAGCTGAAATTACAATTATTGACCTAAAATGTATGTGAAGAATATTTTCGGCTGCACTTTGCTTGAGGAACATCTCTTTTCAATATCCAACAATAGTCTGCCAACATATTTGGACATCATTTACCCTGGTAGTGCCTTTCCATTTCCACGTTGTCCTGGTGGAAACGCTCCCCGTGTTCGTCGCTCACAGCCCTAGGTTTTCAGGAAAGAAATCGAGATGGGATGCAGAAAGTGTATTTTTTAAGACATATTACATCCCATGATCGTGTATTTCTCAATCATCTCACTGGCAAGTTCTCTACAGTTCTCAGACCTGAAGTTTCCTAAAAAGTTCGTGACAACATTTTTTAAATGCACCCATGGAGTTGTTTCTTGCATATTTAACTGGTTTTCAAATTGCGTATCTTTAATCAGTTCCCTTATTTGAGATCAACAAATATTCCTTCTTTTAGTTTAGCTTCACTGATTCTTGGGAACTTATTTTTCAGGATGAGAAATGCATTGCCATTATGATCCATTGCTTTCACAAAATTCTTACTGAAGCCTAATTTGATATGCAGTGGAAGCAATAAGATTTTTTCAGAACTTAGAAGTGGTTGGTGAAGAACATTATCTTGTCCTGGATTCAAGTGATTCTCTTTGGCCAGTTCTTTTTTTATATAATGATTACTTTTATCTCTGCTATCCAACTTGCACAAGTAGCAGCAAAATTTAGTATAGCCAAGCTGAAACGCACGTGAGATAGCTATTACTTTCAAATCCCCACATATCTGCCAAGAAAAATTGTTACACTAGATAGTGATTAGTAAGAGCTTCATATTCTCATAATTTTCCTTCATACCAACTGCAAGGGCTAAAGGAATGGATGGATATTTGTTTTCATTATGTAGTAGCGCTCCTTTCAAAGTTGTTTTCGAGGGGTCTATGAACAAATGCCAACCCTCAGGTTTATGCTCAATACCTACCGATTCGAACAAATTCTCAACATCAATGCAGAAAACTAAGTAGGTCCTCCTCTTTAGAAAACAAATGCTCAAACTCCTTTTGGCGTTGGCGAAAGAAACTTATTTTGGTGTTACGTGCAGCTGCTTCCAGCCTTTCAATCTTGAGGCGAGTAATTCTGCCCATGTTTTTACTTAAACCAAGATCCCGAACCAAATCATTTAAATCCTCCTATGTTAGAAAGTGAGGTTCATTTATAGTATCATCTTCCACAAAATCTGGATCATTTTGTAATCCAGTCTGAACATCAGGAACACTTTGAATTACTTCAGTCAATGTTATGCCATCTGGTGGAGTCGGTATGGGAAGTCCTGGGCTATGAAGCACCGGCCGAATTGCAGAAACTAAATATTGATATTTAACACGAATTTATTCCAGATATATTTGTCAAGCGGAAGTAGCAGTCTGTCAAATAATCCTTGTTTCGTGCCATATCATAGGGACTGCAAGAGGCATATGGCGGGGTCCTTTTAACCAATCAGTTAAAAGTGCTACACATTTGGCACAACAGATTTCCGGGGCCCATGTATTGTTCTGGTGTATTTTGTTGTTAAAATAACAGTCATAAGCTCTTCTAACTAGAGGAGAAAAATTTTGCCTCTGCCATTTTAAAGTGAGCTCACAACATACTTAACAGAAGTTGTTTCTATCTATAAGACTCTTTCAAGACACGTTTCTTATACATTATACACTTATACGTTACTCCTTACAATGCACTATTAGGTACGGTATTATATACTTCTATCACAATTCAATTGATTACGAAAGAGAGCACAGGATTAGCTTCTTTCTTTGAAGAAAGCTTCCATTCATCTGGGAAATTTACCTTAAAATCACAGTTTTGTGAGGAAAATGTCATTGTTGTTATTCGCGAATTCACAGGCAACAATACCAAATATTACAAGTCAATTGTTGACACAATGTAATGAAATATAAATGTAAAATACGCCTTCTAATCAGCATGTTATACACCACAAATACTAATAAACTGGAACAAATTTATTTTCAAAATTAAAAAAAAAAATGGTGGGTGATGGAAAATTTCTGACTTCATTTTTTGGAATCAGCAGATAGAAATACATAAGAAACACCCGAAATTTTTTATTTAACAAAATCATTGTTGACCAGTGTTATCTGCGTGTGTTTTTCTTCATCGCTTGTGGTGATTAAACATAGGACTGGATATCGACTCACGTGTCTATTTCCACTCCGGTGGTCTATGTCATAGTTGCATAGTAATTTCCATCTAATGAGACTCGAACTTGAGTCTGTCATGCTAAAAATCCAAATTAATCCCTTATGATCCGTGACAATTCCAAATCTTCTCCCTAATAAATATGACCTTAAATGCTTGCATGCCCACACAATTGCTAATAATTCCTTTTCTGTCGCATTTTAATGGACCTCTGCGCTATTTAACGTCTACTCGCATATGCAATTGGTCTAGCTTTGCCTAATTCTCCTTCGCATAGTATTGCGCCTAATTCGTACCCACTAGCATCAGTGGTGAGGGCGAAAGGTTTAGTGAAATCTGGATATCTCGAAAGGAGTTCCGTAGTCAACTTTAATATCAGTAAATCAAAACTCACTTGCACTCTTTCCGTCCATCTCTAATCCATCTCTTTCTTAAATAAAAGCAATCAACGGTTTCGCGAATGTACTAAATTTGTCAATGAATATTTACGATAGTAACCTGCCAAATCCAAGAAAGATCTCTCATTCTTATGAATTCGAAAATCGATTGCTGACTTTATTTTCTTTTCGTCGGGTTTTAGTTCGTCCAGTGTTATTCGCACTTATCTTGTTCTGTCTTTAAATTGAATTCTCTCAATTTCTCGAACAGTTTCCTTAAATTCATTTCGTGCCCTTTTAAATGACTCGCCCATTATCACAAGATCATCTATGTAAACAAGACATTTGGTTCCTAATGCGCCTAACAGAACATTATTTCATCATCCTTTGAAACGTTCCTGGTGCTGATTTTAATCCGAATGGCAAAATGTCTATCTGGGTACTAAATGCAGTTTTGTGTTGGTCTTCCTTAGCTAATGGAACTTGTAAATAGCCATTTGCGCAATCGAGCGCAGTAATGTACCTAGCTCTACCTAATTTGTTTAGTATGTCCTGAATGTTTGAGAGCAGATAGCTATCTCCGATCGTAATTTCGTTCAGACGACGAAAGTCGACATAAATGTGCCATTTCCTATTACCTGACGCGTCCATTTTCTTTTAGTGCCACTACCAACGGAAAATTCCATTCACTTTTGCTCGGAGCAATTATATCGTCTTCTAACTTTGATTTATTTCTTTCTGGATTTCAGTTTCCTTATCTAGTGGCAACCGATAGTTTTTGTGTAATAGGACGTCCTTCTGGAATAGATGGTGTGGGAATATGATGCTCCGTTGCTGTAATAGCGGTTAATTCATCTCTCTTTAATTTGAAAACAGCTACATACATAATCTTGACAAATTCATATAAGTTCTTCCTTCCCGTCTAGGATATAATCCAACCTCTTTGTTTCCCTTCAACTTGTCTTCAGTTTTTTGTGTAGGTAGTACCTTAGTAGGTGATTGTATTAACTTCGGTTGTTCTTCCAACACATTCAGTTTATTCATCAAGCATAACTACTGTCACTTTTCGCAATTCATCAAACAAGTATCGTCTATTACTCCTGGTTGATTTTCCTGGTGTTCAATTAATCTGACTCCTTCCTCCTGAATCGTGTAACTAACTACTTTCTGACTATAGATGACTTGAATTAATCCAAACTGATTCTTTCGCAACCAATCTTGCCCTAAAATCAAATCCAAGTCCTTGAGTAAATAATCAACAACGTGAAATCCATGTTCATTCTCATCATTAAATTGTAACAGTACATATCCTAATATTTATACCTGTTTTCCCGTTATTCCCTGTATTCGTACATTGGAGTTATTCAATTTCCTATATCGCAACGAGTTCCTTCTTACTACCGAAATTTCGGATCCTGTATCCTTCAAAGCCACAGCTATTGCTTCTTTTAAATCTTCACATAACATATATTGCTCAAATAAACCTATCTCTTCTCTTCTGTCATCCTTTCCACTAACAGCATTCATAAAATTATCAAAATTCACAAAGGCGTCCCCTTGTTCCTCATTTTCCTGATAATCCTGATATTCCTGACCATGGTCTTCACTTCGGTTGCAACTTTCCTCCATGCCCCGCTGAACTTGTTGCGGCTACGCGAACAGATCTATTGTCTGTTTTCCTGGTTCTCCATACCGCGAATCACTTGATTCCGAGTTTGGAACTTACACTGTTTGGTCTCAAACATCGTCTTTATTGCAATTCCTACAAATGGGTTTATTCCTACAGAAACGAGCTGTGTCTCCCTGTCCGTGACATTTATAACACGTAATCTGAGATACCACATTAACCTAACTCTCTTGATATTTGTCTTTCAATCCAGAAATGAACTCGTCCCCCCATTCGCGACCCACATTGACTAACATAATTCCCTTTAAATCGTTGGCTTTTGCATTCACTTTCCTCCTGTAACGCCGTTTCTACTATTTGCGCTAACGATGTATAGTTCCCTTTTGCATTCACTACATACTTAATCTTCTCATCTCTCAATTTCGCAACAAAAGTACCTTTCAAAAATTTAATGAGAGCACTCGCACATTCGCGTAAGTTACCCTATTGACCTACCGGATGTTGCTCCTTTAATTTCATCATTCTAGCTGTAACGTCCCTTCTTAAATCTGTTCCTAACGTATCTATCCTCGAGTCCCATTGCACTACAGTTTCGATCTGTCCCTCTTTAGCCACAAATAAGTTACCAGCACAATATTCAAGTATACGTCGAACTGAGTAATTCTCTTCCAACATCCGTCTAACTTCCTCCCAAGTGTTTCTAAGTTCCCGCGCGAAAATCTTCTCCTTAGCTTCTCCCCTGATCTTAGAAAGAACAACTTTAAATAAAATCTAATGCTTGATCGGGTCAACTACATCATAAGCGGTTTCAACTCCTTCGATAAATGATTTATGTTCTCTCACATTGCGTTCGAAATTAATGGTAATTAATTTCAATGCTTGCGCTATATCTACATAACTAACCTCCTCGCGACCATCATCTAATCGTTACTATTCATAGTGGAGTAGACTAACCTTTGGCAGAGAGATTGAAGAGTTAAGAGTAACTGAAGCCCCGTAGTTTGGTTGTATCTACACGGAGCCGCTACCTCTCGCGACGGCTGCTGCAGTCGGCTAGACGTCCACAAGTTCCCTCGGGCGCCTTGAAGACCGCTGGTGACTGCCTCCAGTTACGATTGACCTCCTCCGTACCTTCCTGAATAATCCAATGAAATCGTCCTGGCCACAGACGAGCAGGGGATGTCCTCCGGAACGTAGAGGCTCGGCTAAGCTGACATGAAGATCTCTCGGGCACAGTCAGTTCTTCCGGTCCAGTCCTGAGCAGAGAAGTACAACTCAGTATTGACAATGAAATAAGCCCTTATTGCACATCCCACCGCTGCCACCATATCATGAAGTTTGTTGGAATAACTTCTACTGGAGTGTGTTGTAGGTGGGTTAGTAAAATACCTAAGTCCATTAAACAACCAGGGGCTGCCAATACTTAAACTTATTAATAAATCTTGAAATACAAGACATAGTACAAGTGATGAAATGAAGATGATGATGATTATTCGTTGCCACGTAGGCCACTCGTCGCTCTCCTCAAGAGTTCTGCTGACTGCAGAGCTACATAATAATAATAATAATAATAATAATAATAATAATAATAATAATAATAATAATAATAATAATGACAATGACAATAATGATCCTCCAGTGTACGCCGCACCGTTTTATAGGCTCGCGTCAGTGACGCTACGGTGACCTTCGAAGTCCGCGTGATTCGTGTCTATTCGATGGCGTACTCAAGCCATTACCAGTACGATGATCTGCTTTTGGACTTTGGATAATTCTTTACTCATTAACCCCAATACATACATAACTCAAACTATAATCTCTAGGTCAAGTCTGCACGAGTTATGTAAATAATTGACGATGTAAACAGTAATGTAAAATGTAAGTAATATAATGAGTATGTAACCCCTATATGTACTAGAGAGCTGTAAAATAACGCTTACAACCTGTTTATATTAGACCGGTCAGAGAATATGCGTCAAGGTCGAGCATCCGACCGAATGTTCGAATTTCAACCCGTTACCCCTTATGTTTTGCAGGCTAGACAAGACACCAGGCGCACTTCATCATACATGATACTGACATTTTCTGAGTACACAAACGAAGTAACAATTGAAGAAAATTTACTTCGTCTTATTAAAAAATATGTTTGCTCGATATAGGTCTACAATTGATTAGATACTTTAATACACTTTTCTTCATAACTAGTACATAAATTAATAAATCGACACTGGTAACAACAAAGGAAATAAGTGTAATACATAATATGAAAACTGGTGCGTAAAGAAATGCAAGAATAAAATAAATTATAATTACTTATTAAGGAGAAGGAAAAATATGTACATACTCGTATATTCTAGTGTAACATTTACACTTTAAACTGAAATTCATACCTCTAGAACAGTTGTTTAATCAACTGTCCGAAGACAGGTCTGAACCTCACAATTGATACCAAGAACACACCACTTATGAGGCAAACATGCCAGAAGATAATGGGGTAGGGTGGCCAGTTCCTTTCGCCCTCTATTGTATACATCGCCGATTAGCTACATATTAAACTAATCAGACTTCAGATGCATACAAACAAATTGTTCTTTCTGTGACTCATATGTTAAATAGATGTGCATACCTGCCAGAACCTCAATCAGAGGCACCAAGAACAGTAGTTTTAATACATATAAATCCTTTGAATTACTCCAAACAGCTAAATTATTATTTCATTAATAAATCATTTTTAAAGAAGATAGAGTGTTATTAACAAAAAGAAAAGTACTCTCCAGCTCCAATGCTTGTACTTTCACGATGCATTTGTTGCTCTGGATGAATACCTGTTTGCTCTTGAACATATCCAACTGTAATACCTGGATGAATGAATCAAGCAATGAATCATTGAATTAACTAATGAATCAAGGAATGAATGAACCAATCATTTAATCAATGAATCAATCAATGCATCCATAGTAGATGAACGAATCACTGAATCGATGGATGAATGAATCAATGAGTCGATGGATGGATCCATGATGGTTGGATAGATGGATGATTGATTGATTGCATGTACTGAGAGAGGAAGAATTATCAATAAAATGGTAGGCTTACACGATGATAATCGCATCCTTGCAAGGGCTCTTTGAACTCCTGCATTGCGCAATGTCGTCTGCCTTTGCTGTCCATCCACAAAGAGTGAGAATCAATTCGAATATTCGATAAACCGAACACTGAGAGACTCCGCGAGACGGAAGAGCTTTGCACACAGACTAAAGCGCCAGGCGTTCAATAGGAATATATAATTTCTATATTTCGTAACCGATTGTGCACCACTCTAGTAGACCTATGTACTCCACTTATTCTACGAACAAAATAATGTTTTGTTCCAGAAAATTGTAACAATCTACATATTACTGTTCCTTTGCTTACATAATTTACATGTTAGTTCACTTTTGAGTCACTCCACGACAAATCGCACAGCAATAAAACACGACCTTCCCGGAAATGGTCGAATTTTTTTTTTAATGAATTCCAGACATCAAATAAGGAGACCCGTATTTTTTATTTTCACAATTATTAATTATTTGTGTAGTTATGACTATTTGAAATTACGCAAATTATGCGCGCACTGTTACATAAACTCACTTGGAACTCTGTGTCTACATATAATTGAGATTTGCTGTTTGGCGCATTTGAAAGACTAAATACAACACTTTTTATTTCTTTAGGCCTATCACAAATAAAATTAAAATTTGGCCTATGTTTTTAATAATTTCTTTTTCAAAGCAAAATTACTATATTAAATAGCCAAGTTAAAAATCTGAAAAAATATACACTTGTTCGCTGATGTATTGTCTGTAAACTACTGCACTTGGAAATGTGGGATCGGCATCCATACATTTGTAACAATTTATTTTCCGGAGGGATGCACGCGCTCGCGATGCCCAGCTAATGAACTGCTTGCAGCCATAGGCTACAGTAGAAGGCTGCCAGCGGAAAGTTCTACGAAATCCCCCGTTTCAGCTGATGTCACCATACTAATCATCAAATGATTAATACCTTAACGAACAGTACATATCTTATCTAAAGTTATTTTATTATTGTCAGCTCAGCTAAGAGGCGAAGCCCTTCACAGTGCTGTATGTTTATACAGTGTTTGATGATAGCACGGCTGGGTAAGGCAGTAAACTTTATGGCAGTAAACAGACGGCAGGAGACAAAATATAAAAGAGAAAAATAATCAGTTAGGGTTTGAATTTCACGGAGTGACGTGACTTCTATACAACATGAGTGACGGTAAAGATCGAGTAATATATAACAAGAGTTTAAATCCATTACCTTCCTAATTACGCTTTTAAAAAGAATAGTACACTAAGACGCGTAAGTCGCGACTTATTGATAAAGCTCAATTTAAAGAAGTCTTTGAATGTGCAAATATGTGATTCGTTCCGTAAAAATCAATCAATTTCCGGATAGGTGAGGTGAAATTATATGTGAAGGCGGTAGTTCTTGTGATATTAATAAACATGAATCAAATGAAAGTGCGGACAGAGAAAGTGATTATCCCAGTTCTTCTTCTAGCAGTTCTAAGGATACAGTGCTAGAAAACACTAATATTGAGGAATTGAACAAGAGTTAGATGTCAGTAGAATCTCCTAACAAGAAAAGAAAGCTACAACAAAAACGATATCCCAGTGAAAAGTTTCAAAAAGTAAAAGGCTCCCTAGCATGTAAAGTTTTTCATGTAGAAGATGCATCGTCATCCCTTGAAAAGTCAGCCATATTTTATTTTTGACGGAATGCAAAGAAATGTACAACCTGAAAATTACATAGTTATTGTAGAGTTTTCTTAAAATTATTCATTTGTAATACAAGATTCAATACAAGATGTGCATTGGAACATATGCCAAGCCACAATACATCCTTTCGTAGTATATTTCAAAGGAGATACAGAAATTCGTCACAAAAATATTGTCATCTCAGAAACCATGAAACATGACATCGATTCCTTTCACTTTTTTCAATCCGAAGCAATCAATTTCTTATAGCAAGAATTCAACAATATGAAAAAAAAAATCATCTACTTTTCCAATGGATCAAGTTCACAATAAAAAAAAATTAAAAGTAATTGCTTACGTGAAGACGGCTATGGAATTAGTGCTGAATGACACTTCTTTGCAACGTCGCATGGTAAAGGTTCATGTGATGGCATTGGAGAAACTGTTAAAAGACTTGACACGAGAGCCAGCCTATACAAGATCCTATAACAACACCAAAAAAAATAAACTGTTTGATTGGTCTCAAAAAACATTTCTAACGTGTCATTTATATTTTGTCCATTCAATAAGCACGAAAACCTCACTGAAAATTTGCAGGCCAGATACCGCAATCTAAAACCAATAAAATTACATTCTTTCATTTCGTTGTCAAAAACTGAAGATTTAGTAAAACAATTTTCTTTCAAGAAAGAAGGTAGGCGAATGAAAATTTAAAGTGTGAATGAAAAGAAACGTTTAAAAAGCATAATGTACAATTATTTGAAGATATCATAATAAATTACAAGCGTTTCCTCGAGTAACTTGATCAGTACTGGGTGTAATGTTGCAACGTTCAGTCAATCATCCAGCGCCGATAAACCTCCCAGCGCGCTTCAACGTTTCCCGTCCACTGCTGCTGCACCGACCGCTACACATTGTGTCGTAAGTAATTAAATGTCCATTAAACTATTGGAGATCCCATTTTGATTTTTTCTGGAGTTATTAAGAATACTTCAGTGCACCTAGTAGGCATTTTTTTTACATTTTTAATAGGGGTATTTCACATTGATATATAACTTTCAAAAATTGAATTATAAAAAAATATATGTAATAATTATATTAAAATTAGTTAGTAAATATTTAATAAAATACAGTACTTTAAGCTTTTAAATGCATTTTTCAAAAAAAAATTTAACATCAATATCGTCAGAAATATGACGCTTTAAATGTTGCATTGTGCGACATTTTTAACGAATTTTAACATGTAATATTTTAGAAACATGCGGACTTAGGAGGAAATAAAAATACACTTGTTGGTTTATTAGACTCATAGAGATGGTAAAAAAATATAAACGCAATCAGAAATATGAAGGTCAAAATTTGTATAATTTTGTGCGATTTGACGTGGAATGACTCTTTTGTGCAACTGCCTTTGTATATTCTATGAATGGCAATGCGTTCAATAACACTGTTTTTTTTTACTACCAGTATAGTGTGTTCATAAATCATCATATTATTACGCACGGACAAATAATATGAGACTGACCGCGTTGCCTAGAGCTTGAAGTTCTACTGTGCATGAGTGTTTTTGTGAGTTAACGTAAACCAAGGTAATGCTACACGTTGCGGGCTAAAATAGCGGCTAAGTCTTCGAACTTTAGTTATTGCTAATAAACACTTAAAAAGTAAAAGTAATTTACTCAACCATGTCACGCAAGGACATGCTGGAACTCCATTTTCTATACATTTGTGGCATGTGCTTGGGAAATGAACCATTACGCATCACAATACCTTCTGCGCAATGCAGTACATTTCTTCACGAATGTTATGTTTCAGTTCATTTAGGATGTGTGGATTTTTCTTGTACGGTTTGTCTTTTAATGTTTCCTTTCTCTACCCAAGCAAATTTTTTGCGGAATTTTCAACATTATGTCCAATATTATCTATAATGACTTCACTATCGGCTTGGCTTACCGCAGACTGATTGGCCGAGCGCGCGGGTCCAATATCCCTGGTAAGATGAAGACATGTATCTATTTCCACAAACATTTCAAAATTAATTTTTTGTATTAAAATTTTTCTCTTCATACTACGTGTGATGAGAAAGTAAAAAAAGAACACTCTGTGTCCTGTAATTGGAACATCTCTTCTCACTATACATTGCACCAAGTAGTTTATATGACTTACGTCAAACGATTTCTATGCAACCTCTGCCCAACATATCCTTCACTTTGCAGATTCACAAGCCTATCATTGTTCTGACACATTGATTCCAACATGTCCAAAGAAATAAAATGTGCAAGGAGTTATACTTCTGTAGTTGTGGTTATAGACAGCAACTCGTACCTTACACAGATTGGACTATGAAGTGGAGGTCTGCTGTATTAAGAATGATCACTGTACACTATTTATACGATTTATCGAGCATTTCTACAAGTATGCTTAATTGACACAAAAGAATTCCTATATATTTTTGTGTAAATATGTAACTGAATCCAAATTCTCTGTATTTATTCATAACATGTTTGCGGAAAATCTTCTTGGATATGGGCTTGATATTAGTGTTCTTATATCTATATGAAATTTTTGACAATTACTTCACACCTAAAGGTATCAGAAGTATTGAAATAAATCAGAAATTGGTTTGTTAAATATGTATGGCTATTCAAAGCATATCGTCGCTTAAGAACCAATACCGCGTAACTGACAAAATGTAAATTTTACAGAGGAAGGAAAAAACCGAATAAAAACCATAAAAATAACACAATAGTCTTCAAAAGTGGTGTATGGCTATGAAATAGCTTAACTAATTTGTAACTAAGTGAAAATGGATGATCATGGCCATAGACATTTGGCCATGTCACTTACGCGGTATTGGAACTCTGCCGTTGACTAGATTTTGTTAGTTAAGAGGTATTGTGAGACAACTTAGCAGCTTCAAGACACATGTTAACTAGCGTTTTCTTTGCGTTAAAACTGTCTTCTGGAAATATTATTCGTGCTCTTGTATCTGTTAATGTGTTATTTGAATTATTGTCCTACCATCTGACTTGAGGTCAAGGTCGGTAGGCTGTAGCTTGAGTCAGCAGTAAATATAAGTTCCAGACAATGATTGCTGCATTCTTACAGTCAATCAAATGCTGAAACTATGGGAAAGAAAAACGAAGACACAGTTTAATGTTTATTGTAATAATAATAATAATAATAATAATAATAATAATAATAATAATAATAATAATAATGACAATTTGATAACAGGTACTTTATTTTCACACTACGTATTTGAATAGATAAGTATAATTGTTACTAAAACGTTGCTGACAAATATAATTTTATAATAAAATGATGACAAATAATAATAATGATAATAATAATAATAATATTATTATTATTATTATTATTATTGATAATGGACTTGATTTGCTAATAATGCATAGAAAGTAATATAAAAATGTAATAATGATGATAACAATAATTTTTCAGGCACAATATTCGTTAAACACAATAAAGAAATAATTATGGGCCTACACTTGAATCATAAAAAGTAATCCTTGACTAACTCTATTGTGGAATGCTATCATAAAAACATTGGCAGTCTCTTGGAATAATATTCTTCAATTACTGCAGATGATTCCATTTTGACCCATTAATCTTCAGCCATCATCGTAGAGTTTTGGAAAAACGACATTCCTGGAGAACTTCTTAGGGCGCCTAGGCATCTCTTGCAAGTCATCATTGAAATTGCACTTGAAGAGTATTATACCATCAGGGCAATACTGAATGACTCTTAAGTCAGTGATCGTAGAGTGATTTTTATTCCTCCCACGTCGAATAGAGTCGTATAACCACAAATCTTTAGTCGCAAAGTTGGTGAAGAAGTTATGAGTCAGATAATGGACTTCATAGGGGAATGGTTTCTTCCTAGCCTCTTTAGAAATCAAAGCATACTGGCTAGGAAGCGTTAATTCACGCCCTTTCAGTTTACATTCCATAGAACTATGGACGGAATCGCATTTCATTTGCGTATGACTTTTTTCCAAAAATGTCTGTGTTATTGTAACACCAGTATTAAATGGCTAATCCTAATAAGACATTTGCCATTACTACGTTCCTATTCTGGTAATTACAACCATCAGAATACAGAATAACTGGGAGTAGACGATCTTTCAGTTGCTTGGTTAACATAGGCTATCCTACACGCATGATGCAAAAGTTGACGCCACTAGATCAGACTCTGTCTCATCAAAGCAGTAGCATGCTGCTTCATAACCTGGCCAGGTTGTACATTGTAAAATTATCCACAGCTAATTTTCTTTTATAATACATGGAACTAGCCTGCACAAATGGTGCCATCTTAACTGCTTGAAGATCCATTGTATAAACTATACACAAATTTTTCTGCCCATTTTCTTTGTGTTTATATTTTTCATTTCTTGCCAATTCTTTCCTTTCATTATGAGTTTTCCATACTTCTTCTTTGATATTTCCGGCTTTATAGCTGCAGAAAACATTACATTGAACCTTCTTGGGCCTAAAGAGACTGAGGTTAGACTCCTGGAACAAACTGTCGAAAGTATGTCGGCTTAGGTTACTGTCACCACATTTTTCTTAGTAAAGCTCATATAATTGTGATGGTGGCTGCACAGTCGGTTGTAGACACAATTTTGTGGACGTTCGTCTACAGTAATGTGACGGTAATTTAGGCAGGCTACTGAAGAAAGAAGTAAGAAATTCTTTCGATTGCTCTTTTTTTCTGTGATTTTGCACGAGGACATGACTCATTTTTTACAGAAGGGACGCCATCACTACTATTAGCTAACCAACATCGCACAGTCCATTCTGTAATTCCCAATGTACACAGAAACATCTTTTTGCAAACCTGAATTTTTTTCTCATGTTATGCCATATTTTTGTTAATGTTCACAGGAGTTTCTCCCGTCTTGAATGCAGAATATAGCACAGATAGGATTTTGTTCTCGCTAAACTGACCGTCGTCCGATTCATTTATTTTCTTGTATCTGTAAGTCTATATAATAATAAAATAATAAATATCCTATATTTCAGTGAATGAACTTGCAGTAAGATTCTGCGTGAATTCAGCTCAACAAACATTCAATTGACATGAGTGAAATAATTATATTATATTTACCTTTTAAATAATTGAAACTGAACAATTCTTTAATCTTCTCAGAATATCACACACTGTTGACACAATTTTACAAGGCAGTAATGAGAACCAGCTTCCGTACTGAGGACGCAGACATAATATATGTTATCAGATACCAGGTATTTCCTACACACTTCTCGTGACTTCAGATACGCGGTATTGTGACTTCGCACGCAGGCCATTCATGCAATCAAATTCCCGCGCTTGTCAATGCATGCAGATGGCAGTGGAGGTACCATCTGTGCAAAAAAACAGTTTTGACCGAAAATGTCAGTTACGCGGTATTGTTTCTTAAGCGACGATATACAATAATAATAATAATAATAATAATAATAATAATAATAATAATAATGATAATAATAATAATAATAATAATAATAATAATAATAATAATAATAAATATACTTCAACGAAAAGGGAACATCTGCCTCTCAATACACAGGAGACCACTAGGCTCCAGAAAACAGTAGGCCTAGCACAACAAATTTGTCATAAAATAACTAATAATCACTGGTCAACAAAATTTAAACTTTGGTCTGTTAAAAGGGAAACACTGGGTGATTCTAACCCAGGGTTTTAGAGTAATCACATGAAAAACATTTTTCGTATCTATACATTATAGTACGTATTACGATATCTTAGCTCAAATTACATTTATTGACCTAAAATGAATGTGAAGCATATTTTCGGCTGTACTTTGCTTGAAGAACATCTCTCTTCAGTATCCAACAATAGTCTGCCAACTTATTTAACATTATTTACCCTGGTAGCGCCTTTCCATTTCCACGATGTCCTGGTGGAAACGCTCCCCGTGTTCGTCGCTCACAGCCCTACGTTTCCAGGAAAGAAATCGAGATGGGATGCAGAAAGTGTATTTTTAAGACATATTACATCCCATGATCTTGTAGTTCTCAATCATCTCACTGACAAGTTCTCTGTAGTTCTGACCTGAAGTTTCCTAAAATTTTCGTGACAACATTTTTGAAATACAACCATGCAGCTGCTTCTTGCATATTTAACTGGTATTCAAATAGCGTATCTTTCATCAGTTCCCTTATTTGAGGTCAACAAGTATTCCTTCTTTTAGTTTAGCTTCACTGATTTTTGGGAACTTATTTTTCAGGATGAGAAATGCATTGCCATTATGATCCATTGCTTTCACAAACTTCTTAATCAAGCCTAGTTTGATATGTAGTGGAGGCAATAAGATTTTTTCGGAACTTACAAGTGGTTGGTGAAGAACATTTTCTTGTCCTGGATTAAGTGACTCCCTATTTGGCCAGTTCTTTTTTATATGATTACTTTTATCTCTGCTATCCAACTTGCACAAGAAGAAGCAAAATTTAGTATAGCTAAGCTGTAACCCAAGTAAGATAGCTATTACTTTCAAATCCCCACATACACTACTGGTCAAAAGTTTTCGATCACCTATCACAACTATGGAGTTATGGTTAAAACAGGGATTTCGTTTTGAATATTCTATCATATCATAATGCTAGAGAGAGAAAACTTATTTTGTTGGTCTGTTTGGTTTTTCCGACGTGTTTGTACATTGAAATAAAGTATATAGTTGTTTTCATAGCTCATCGAAAACTTCTTACCTGTAGTGTATCTGCAAAGAAAAATTGTCATACTTGATAGAGGATGGTAAGAGCCTCATATTCTCATAATTTTCCTTCATACCAACTGCATGGGCTAAGAGGAATGGATGGATATTTGTTTCCATTATGTAAAAACGGTCCTTTCAAACTTGTTTTCGAGGAGTCTATGAAAAAACGCCAATCCTCAGGTTTATGCTCAATATCCAGTGACTCGAACAAATTCTCAACATCATTGCAGAAAACTAGGTCCTCCTCTTTAGAAAACAAATACTCAAATTCCTTTTGACGTTGGCGAAAGAAACTTACTTTGGTGTTACCTGTAGCAGCTTCCAGCCTTTCAATCTTGAGGCGAGTAATTCTGCCTTGCTTTTACATAAATCAAGATTCCGAACCAAATCATTTAAATCCTCCTGTATTAGAAAGTGAGGTTAATTTATTGTAACATCTTCCTCACAATCTGGATCATTTTGTAATTCATTCTTAACATCAGGAACACTTTGAATTACTTCAGTCAATGTTATGTCATCTGGAAGAGTTGGTATGGAAAGTCCTGGCCCATGAAACACCGGCCGAATTGCAGAAAATAAAGATTGATATTTAACAGTGTCTGGACTTTGTCAAGCATAAGTAACAGTCTGTCATATGATCCTCAAGTTCGCGCCATATCATAGGGACTGCAAAAGTCATAAGACAGGATCTTTTTACCCAGCCAGTTAATAGTGTTACACATTTATCACAACAGATTTCCGGGGCCCATGTCTTGTTCTGGTCTATTTTGTTGTTGAAATAACAGTCATAAGCTCTTATAACTAAAGGAGTAAAAATTGGCCTCTGCGATTTTAAAGTGAGCTCACTATACACATAACAGAAGTTGTTTCTATCAATACGACACTTTCAAGACATATTTCTTATACATTATACACTACTCCTTACAATGCGCTATTAGGTACGGTATTATATATTTCTATCACAATTCAATTGACAACTGAAGAGAGCACAGGATTAGCTTCTTTCTTTAAAGAAAGCTTCTATTCATCTGGGAAATTTATCTTACAATCACAGTTTTGTGAGGGAAATGTCATTGTTGTTATTCGTGAATTCACAACCAACAATACCAAACTTTACAAGTCAATTGTTGACACACTGTAATGAAATATAAATGTAAAGTACGTCTTCTAATCAGCGTCATTTATACCACAAATGCTAATAAACAGAAAGCAAATTTATTTTCAAAATAAAAAAAATGGTGGGTGATTTAACAAAATCATTGTTGACCAGTGTAATTTAAACGGACATAATGGATGTCCGTACTTAGCATTCTTAATGCTTAGAGTGTAGATTTGATGAAGTGAAACTATGTGCCACTAATTCGAAAAAAGGAAGCCCTTTCCTTCCCACACCTAATTGACACAGTTATAGCTCTCACTTAAATAAGGAATGCAGGGTTCATATTAAAGGTGGACGTGACTCATTTACCTATTTGGCTTCTTGTCCAGTTATACTTACTGACAAAAAATACAATTAATTGGGGGCAGAAATACTAGTTATTGTTCCAATTGTCACTTCTTGAACTGTAAATTTTTTCTCAACAGTAATCTCACTAGAGGTTTTGATTTATCTAGAGAAAATCAAAACTCGAGTGGGATTTAATTGACTATTACACGATTAGAAGAAAGTAGGCTATATAAAGATTAGAAGTAACAAAGTGTACAATAAAATATTAATTGGCTTACGAAAATACAACTGTCTTCAAATGTATTATTGTACCATCTCAACATTACGCTAGATGGCAGTAGTGTTTTATGATGATGTTTTCTTTTTTCCGGTATCAGTTGTGCCAACTATGGAATCATCATTGAACTCTGTGGACTGTTACTAGTCAAGAAGGCTTTGTTGATTCAGTTTCATTTTTATTAAAATATTTGCATTCCATTTCAATCATCCGGATCCCAGTAATCAACGTCACTTGACAGATGATTTTCAATAAATCTTAGTATTAAACAATCTCTGTTACGTGACTATCCATAATATATAGCAGAAGCTATAACAAACATAACCTAAATAATATAAACAAGTGTTAGAAAAGTTTTAATTAGGGATGATGAAATAACCAAGAAACGTTTTAATTAACGACGATGAAATAAAAAATAAACATGGATAATTTTAAAAGAAACAATTATTGAAAGTGCAATTTTCAAATTTGAATATTTTGGTGGTTCAGTTGATATTATATTGGACGTTTGCGTAAAAGAAGTGAACTCGTTGGTGTACAAGGTGTATCCCTCAACTCATTCAGGATTTCCGAATGGTGCTCTTCATATATGACCAGTGATGTTTATTAATTCTTGTTCTTGAATGCCAAAATGCGAGTCATATTTGAAAGTGATGTGCATCGACTGGAGTGGTTTGTAATTTTCTGTTTTTTGACGGCCAGACCAGTGGAGTTTGAAATGTTGGCAAACAAAGAAACAAATGCTAGGGTAGTGATAAAAATATACAAATGCCAGGGACGCGATAAAATTAAACAAATGCTAGGGACGCGATAAAATTGTGCGATAAGCGGCCATGATTGGTTGAAAGACGTCCTTTCGTACCGTTTTATTGGTCGAAAGTAGTGTGACGTAGTAAAAGTGTAATAGTCATAATAATTTATCCTGTGGCTCGTTGTTAATATTAAAACATTGGAATGTTTTTATCCTGCGTAACGGAGCATCAATGACGACGTAGGCATTGTGACTGGCGAATTTTTATTTGAACAGGTTGGCCAATGCATAAAAAAATCATGAAACATAACAAAACATGACAAAACCAGTTTCTCTTCCTGCACAGCGATCTAGTAATACATTTAGAGTAGATCAGATGCTGATTTTTCATTCTTGGACTGATCTTACACTTTACTGTCTAAGGATAATTACTGTATATGCAGGTCGTGTTCTGGTCTAACAAGTGGGGATGCTGTTCCTCCTTTGCCAATGTATATCCTATCTCATTTCCTTGAATATTCGAATGTCCCGGAACGCATACTAATTTTCTGTTGTCTGCTGTATGAGATTAATTCCTTTTTAGTTGGTTATTCAACGACGCTGTATCAACTACTAAATTATTTAGCGTCGATGGAATTGGTGATAGCGACATGGTATTCGACGCAATGAGGACGAGATTTCGCCATAGATTATCTACATTCTCCTTACAGTTGAGGAAAGCTTAGGAAAAGATCCAACATGGTAATGAGCCCAAGCGGTAATCGAATCCACGCCCAAACACAACTCCGGATCAGAAGACAAGCGCCAATGACGACTGAGCTACGCTAGTGGCCTAAATGTTTTACGACACGCCTACCAATACATGTTTGTTTTTTCATTTATCGCAGGCATTTCAAGAAAGAGTCACCTGACTGATATAACAAGCCAGAATTGCACAAGCATAGGACAAAATAACATTGCTATATTTGAGCCTAAAGCTTCCGTACGAACGCTTAAAAGAAATCTCCGAACACAGACAAAGAGACAGACAGACAGACTGCATTTCCAAAATTACTTTTTCAGTACTATAAATTTTGTTAAGGTCTTGAAATGTAGTTTTGTAGCATTACAGTGTTTCTTTATACAGTAGGCTATGTCATAAATGAACAAGTGAAGATATCAGCAGACTCATAGTCTCGTAGTAGTTCGAGTTGTTTCTTTCTAAGCTTTTATTTTAATGTTATAAGTATTGCTATTATGCTGCATATATTTAGATATTTATTACTTTTTAAATCCTTATTTTACAAATAAATTCTTGCATTATTTTATCCACACAATATTATGCGACCTCTTGTGAGAAATCTTAAATCCACACGGTGCATGGGGATTTCCTGGTCATGAGGTCAGTATGTTTATGATAATAGAGAACACATCCAGTTTCTAAGAAAGGAACATAAGTATACAATATCTGACCTATAATCTAACCCTGATCCGGAGGATTTTCAACGAGAAAATAATATTTGAGAATCATTCGAAAACATTTATGTTTCAGATTTGTTTTACGTCTTTGTTTTATGTCCTAGATGTTGTCATGAAATCCTAGGGAATGACGAAGAAGCCAGACTTGTGCTTAATCAATCTCAATTAATAGTGGCTATTTTGGGAGCAATCTCGCAGATTAAAGGAGTTGTTCTCTTATTTCACGCTAATTAGTCATCTAGTTAGGATAGTAATTGTTGGTGTATGAAAGACTTATAGCTTCTAATTGTCACAATTCTACCAACAGCGTTACGGTTGCCCTTCCTTGACGTTTAAGTGTAATCAAGCCTTGTAAATTTCCACTTGTTCACCGAGATATGGTGAAATAGGTAATGTTCTGCGACGTTTGCTCTGTATCCTTCTCCTGTTTAATTATTTCTGCTTTTAATTTGACTGTTAGATACAAAATTTATTCTCGGTGGTCTCGAGGTTACAGTACTGATTCTTGGACCCGAGATTTGTGGTCACAAACCAGGCCGAGGCTGACAGAATTTAAAAAGCGAAAAAAGCCTAGCATGAAATTATCCATGAAGGAAATAATGTTGTGGGTCCCGCATCGCATATTTAAAGTACATAAAGGACCCTGTCGCTGATAGAGGGCTCCAGAAAAATTTGTTGATCGTTTATCGCCAAAGCTCTTTCTCTTTGTGTGGACG
Organism: Periplaneta americana; assembly: GCF_040183065.1. Lineage (NCBI taxonomy): Eukaryota > Metazoa > Arthropoda > Insecta > Blattodea > Blattidae > Periplaneta > Periplaneta americana. Next base: position 13,792,987 of record NC_091128.1, on the reverse strand, counting down.
TTTAAATTAGTAATATGAGTAAAATCAACTCCACTTGAAATAATTTCATTTCTGTATAATTATGCGTGATGGTTTAAATTCGACCCGGACTCTACTTTTCGTTGGATTAGATAAAGGAACAACTGGATAATGCGCACGGTAGAGCAATGCCAACTATGCTGGCCACTAGTCACCGGGTCGTACCGAGCCGTGTGAAACAAAAGACAATCGAAATGGTGGTAGTAAATTTCGCAACTTTATTCTTAAATATATAATTGTCCACTTGTTAAGATTTACGGAGTTTATCGGCGGTGCAGGCACTATTCCTATAGGATAAGGGAAACTTTAGAGTTCCTGCCATTCAGTTTACTCTAAGCAACAATACCAAGAAACGGGATATACTAGTTGTTTATATTTTTTAGTGCATGTGAAAATTTTTTGATACAGTACTGCGAAGAACGCCGATGTCTTCACCCACTGCACTCTGAAAACCCGACTCACGTTGTGTAGGAAGATTATTTTTTGTTCATATGTAAGGGCGCTACACCTTCTACATCACCAAAAAAATACTCGGTCTACCACCGCACATTTTCATTCGAAAATCAATATAAAGTTCGTAGTCAACTACGCTTGAGTATCTACCAGACATCGACAAAGGAGAGGAGAGGAGAGGAGAGGAGAGGAGAGGAGAGGAGAGGAGAGGAGAGGAGAGGAGAGGAGAGGAGAGGAGAGGAGAGGAGAGGAGAGGATTTTTGAAATACATTATTAACAATTATTTTGAATATCAACAATATCATAGGAAAAAAACTATTTTTAACTTTTGCCTATTCAGCAATTGAAAGCCTCACGAAGACCTGTAAAACGTAGAAAAGCTTTTCGTTCTTCAGAATATTGATTTGCTACTTAACTTCTGAGGGATAGGTTTCTTTTTTATTTATTTATTTTTTGGTTACTCAATTGTCCGAAGACAGGTCTGAACCTCACATGTGTACGAAGAAGGCATCACTTATGACTAGGAGATAATGGGGTAGGGTGGTCAATTCCTTTTCCCTTTTTATTTATGAAGCTTAAATTTTGAAATGTTTGCATTACATTTATATTACTAAGATGAAAAGGAAAGTGTAAGTAATTCATAATAACTATTGGAATTTAATGGAGATTGTGGTGGTGTACGGTGTACGATCATCCTCTCCTCCTCTACTTCTTATTATAGCGGCTATTATTCGCCAGATGTATGGTACATTGGATGATTGGATGTGCGCAGTGGAAGACTTTTAGAAATAAATAGTGTGAATTTGTATAACAGATATAATTAACAAATAATGGATAACAATATACATGAATGATAAATGAAATAACATATAAGTATGAAATTAAGTGAACGAAAATATTACAAGTTAATCTAAATAACCAGTAAACTAATGGCTGAATCGTGGAGAATTTAACTACACTGGGCGAACATACTTACAAGTCGTAATTCAATCTGATACACCCATTTTTCAATAATCAGTTGCTGACCTATTAAGCATTTAGTCGTTGAAAGATTCTCCCAAAAAAAATATATATAGCCAACTAGATATAAAGCTCAACATGAACGCCCAGTCAGTATGCCAACCCATAACACATGCCCCATTCAATTACAGATAACATAAAATCTGATTAACCAAATTCAACGTACACATGAACTCAGTATTTGACAAAGAATTTACCCAGTACAAACTGTCACACGACTGATCACTATATAAATTACCAATTCCACATATGTCTCACATAAACTGTGCAGATAGGACTAAAAATAATCTCTGTACCTTACAATCATACAATACCCAAGAGAGAGAGAAAGAGAGAGAGATACATGATAAGTAACCGACGATAATTTCAAATACCAATAGTCGTTTGAATAGCAACTGAAACTCAATGCACTCGATTCCTGAATACCGGCATGGAAACCAATAATAACCAATATGGAATAGCAAATACAAGAATAGATAAATGAGGCCCATACTATTCTAGTTCATTACACCGTCTATTACGATGTAAGCCAATAGATCGTAATCACTATGCTATCACCAAAACCGTCTTGGAACTTCAATACTACCTCACATATCAAAGTTATGTCTCATCGCGTAATCCCCCAATACAATACAACCTTACATATCACAATTACATAACTTCACGTAATCCCAATTACTTAAACCAAGACGTATCATCAGCGAGTGATTTCATACACGATCCACCACAATATCTCTAACACATACAACCAAAAATGACAATAATATCACAACCCAAATTTGCCTACTCCAATAATAACAAATCTGATACAACTTATTTCCGCACTAAATACCAAAGTATATTTCGAACAAGGTTTCATATGATCCGTAAATTCTCAAGTGAAATATAGTGATACACTATTCTCGAACAATCTAACACGATGAACTTAAGTTACAAGTGTAGAATACAATTCGAGCTCTATTTCCTGAGTGCACGTCGATTGCCTGAATGAAGTTGTCGGTACGCGGCCTGACTGCTGAATAATGTTATCGGTACTAGCTCCGGCTGCTGAATAATGTTGTCGATACGGGCTCCGGCTCCTGAGTAATGTAACATATAACTGCGCGTTGCCAAGTAACCTCGCTTTCCCTCTCTCCTCGTCTGACGTAATCAACCGGCCAATAGGAAAATTTGGATAAGAAAATGAAGGAAATAGTAGCGCTATCTATGACATATCGTCTGAGAGCACTCTGTCGGGCGAAGTGACGTACTAGATGGAGAACTAGGATGTCGAACACGGCTCAAGATTATGCTGGTGAGAAATAGTTTTCTTTCTATTTATTACGTTTCAGAAGACGATAAATTAAGTTTTCAGTAGTTTATCAGTATCTGTATGTTTCCTGTCGGATTTGGATGAGAGTTGGTTGATATTTATCATGCACCTGAAAGCAGCACAGTCTGGCGCATGTCGGTGGGAACACAACAGTTCTTTCGGGTCACTATTAGGACTGTTTGGGAGTCACGTGCAACCACACTGCCTGCCTGCTTGTGAGGAAAGGTTGACGGTAGGGGAACGATACCGGTAGCCCACTCACGAAGATAAACAGTTATGGGTAGGTCTGAATGAGGTTTTGCCTCTCTCTGGTATCTACGCACTTTCTGTTCTCTTCTTGAACGAACTATCACCATATTTTCTGCCATTTCACTTTACAAAGCAAACGGAGTCACGTACAGAGGTAACTCAGGAAAACGTGAGATATTTCTCTAGGTGAAGAGTGATTGCTTTTGTTTTATCACGCTAAATTACAGCGGATAAATGTTCAGTCACCGCCACACAAAGGGAAAAGTTCAATCCGAAGTAGACTCTCTTCTCCGGTTTTTTTTATCACCTGAAGGTAAGTATTCTCTCGCAGTTCGCGTGTGAAAAGAGGAAACTCATCTTTTATCACATCACTCAATGGAATTCGAGAATGAGAAACGATAGAACATTCACAGTGATATTGAACGATTCGTAACGAACTAGAGTACAATATCAATTGAACAACGGGTAGCAAATGGTAGAGCACAATGGTTAGGTAATAGCAACCAACATCTCCACTCTGAATGCATACAAGATGTCTTCTTCCAGGAGTTCCAGTACAGCGAAAATATAAGCGTATCTGGAAAGAAGATATGTTGATTGTGAATTCTGATGTTTACCTTAACAGCAAATCTGTTAGCGACGTATTCTCACATAAAACTTGCGCCTGTCTCACCGATACAGTCTACCGACTTTTTTGACAATTGAAGGGCTGAGAATGATATAATCCTAAGCCACAAAAGAAACTTTCACCCAAGAGAGCGTATTAAAAGTTTAGTATTCAGTGCTCTTAAGTGCTGTATCATAATTTCTTTAGCGTACTTATGTTATTTGTCAATTAAATTATATAATACGTTATTAATAGCTTCCCCATATGTGTAAGAAATGAACTCCCAAAGAAACTACTTTTGTTAAAAGTGTGGTTTTGGACGATCTCATTTTCATCTCTTCACTCGTTAAAATATTAAAGTCGTCAGACTCTCTCGATTGTGGTTGATGGAAAGAAAGCACGCTCTTTGACGAAGGTTAAATACCTGACAGTTATCAAAAATATATGCAGTATGGCTAATAAAAGCTGTTATAAAAACAAGAAACCAAAGTTCTCCACTCTCTGCAAAACTGTGTAGCGTCTTAGAAAGACTCTGGAAGGCAAGTCGGAGTGTGGGACGACGAACTGCATGCAGATGTAAGTGAACTGCTATGTGCCGGCACTCACGTGCTGGATAGGAAGTCGTCGTTGTAACTGTGTAGTTTTATGGTAGCGCTGACAATGTGACATCTCCATTCCTTGACATGATTGTGCATTGATAACTGCTCTCAGTAACACTTTGCACGAGGTAATTCCCCTTATATAATCTATGTATGAGATCCCACTCTCAGTTCTTGTAGTCCAGTGATCCATTCCTGCCACCTATTGTTCCGGAACCCTGTTCAGGACCTGAAGAATCCTAATATAATTTCATTATTAAGATGATTATCAAGGACTGGGCCATTTTGCTTCGTTACGTTCTTGCTCATGTGAAGTTTATGAACTGAACTAGATATTCTGAAGTAGCGAGACTGATTATGGGGCAGAATGGGAAAACCACCCCTTGTTACTACATAGGAGAAGTACAAGATAAGATACACACGCATATATTTGGAAGGGAGAGAAATCTTCTCCTGATTCCACGTGACTTGCAGATAGAAATCTCTTTCATTAGAGCACAACGAGGAATTTTAATATAGTTTGTGCTGAATAATGGTAATGCGACAGATTTTCTCTTACAAGTCCAACGTAGCTCTACCATCTGACAGACATTTTCAGATCATATGGGGTTCTATCCCCTCAGATTATGTGAACTGTTTGGTGAACAGGAAATTTAGAGGGGATGTGACAAAAATGACATATTAATACATTTTAGATATTACAGGCTTAGTGTATTTACTCAAAGTATTGTCTTCTCATTATTTTAAAGAGATTGGACCTATTTTCAACTATGGGTGAGGCTATACAGTATAATATCATTATGTTAAATGTAACTAGTATACTTCTTTAAAATAGAAATCATACATAGTAATTACTAATAACAAAATAATGGAATTTGAAAAAACCTAAATAAAACCAACGCCGATTCTTCTATTACATAACATTATATTGCCCATAACACGAATAGAGAAGGTGAGCTGGCATCTCTTTGCGAAAAGCCCTAAATAATAACTGCTATTCATTCTTTCTATTTATATTCGGAAAGATTTGTAACAGTGACTTTATAAACAACAAAAGCATTACCACATATATTATAAATTGTAAAACCGAAAGTAAGAAAATAAGAAAACAAGACACTGACAAGAACAAGCACTTGAACAATTTCTGAACTAATAACTACAAAGTAATTCAGTGGCCCAAAACCTCTTAATTTCATCACTCAGAGTCCAAACCAGTAGGTCTACATTTATTACTGCTTATCAAGTAGTACTTTTTATCCACACATGTTTCTGTATACCACCATCCCTCCTGTCACATGTAGGTAGGTATATAATTTTTCTTGAAGTAGTTCAATCAGCTGACGAAATTTTACAAATGATGGATTCTGTGAGAAGTATGGTGAACGTCTCGAGTACTTTATTTTTATCTTTACTTTCTCATCCAATCATTATTACAATACTGCAGTTGGCTAAGCGCGAACTTAATTATTATTCAGTCCGAATTACCCGTATGTTGTATTGCGTCAAAATAAAATCCTGAATTTGTTATTTAAAAATATTAATCCAATAAATGTAATTTTGTTATCGGTACTCATATTGCAATGGAGATCAGCACTTGCTGTTAAATTTTGTTTTTGTTTTTTTTTTTTTTTTGAGATTACAAAGATTTTATTGCAAGCAAAAATTACATACAATAACAAATATTTTAAAATATTATTGTAATACTCGTACATGAATATTCTTCAAAATTCGTAATTCATTCATTACCAATCTCATAGTAAAATAGCCTACATTTTACAATTTTTTTTGTATTAATACAATGTATCTGGGTCGCACCCGAAAAAGCATGATACTTGAGGTCGTTATTAGACTACTTTGCTTTAACTTACCTGTTTTCGTCTTATTTTATGGTTCCTATAAAACACATTTTAAAAATGTTAATTTACTCAGAAATATTCTAAATGCCACACGGTTACCACTGAAACTCTTCTTTCCAAAACAATTAACAAAATATTTAAAATTTTTTCTTGTCCTGAAATAATAATAGTCATTTTTTATGTTGGTACTTCTTGATTCCGAAATTAATATCAAGCTTAAATATCTTCAAAATTTGCAAAACAATTTTTGTATCGTTGCATTTTCGTTTTACAAATATCACAGTTCTAAGAGTTAAATATCACTGTACCACTATACGTTTCAAGTGTTTCATAATAGTCGAATTTCAAGCGTTTCATAGTAATCGAGTTATTCAATCCTGTTTTCAGTAATGTTTCCATATGTATTTCAATAAATAGCCTGTCAATCATTAGGCATACATGAATGAAATAATTTACACCACATCCAAGTAAGGAGACAAACTTTCGTTTTCCCTAAAGCACATAAAATGCAGTTTTGAATGTTACTGAAGAATTGTGCTTAATTTATAAATATATTACGAAGATCTGAATGGGTTACGTCAGCTGCATGTTTATGCGGGTGACTTGAATGTGTTTGGAGAAAAAAAAACTATTTTAGAGAAAACACGGGAATTTTACTTGAAGCAAGTAATGAGATAAGTTTTGGTAGTAAATCCCGAAAAAAAAATAAAGTACAGTATATGATTATGTCTCGTGACCAAAAGTTGCACGAATGGAAATATTGCGTGACACAGAAGTCAATTGACAAATGGGAAACATTACTAATTATAAAACTGAAATAATTCTGTGGAGTTTGGTCAGAACATGATAATTCCAAAAGTGGTCTTTTTCACCTGAAAGCGCAGCCCTATATGAAAAAACAGTTCTCTTTCATTTAGTATGGCCATGATATCTCCATCTAATCTTATGTTATTTTCATTCACATTTGTATGTAAACTAGAATTAATTACGATTTGTGCGGAAAAGTGAAAATGAAATAAATATTCGTATCACAAAACAGGCTTTTTTGTAGTATCATGTTTTGACCAAACACCACAGAATTATTGTACAAAGTAACATAATGATGTGTTCCCCCCAAGATGTCCGTAATCTGAATGAACCTTTTTATTCGTACTGTTAGGTTGGCAGTACATATTCCCCTCTTTTACCGCTAAAATTCTCCACTTTTCCTGAATTAGTTTCTGTGGAATATATAAAATTAATACAGTATATAAATTGAAGTAGGTCATGGTACGGTAAACAACAATGTTATAGTTAGTGTTTTTGTTTTATTTATTGCTTGAAGTTATTGAGTTATTATTTTGAGTTTAGTAAGAGATGAAGAAGATAACATTATTGCTTGTTGTTTTTTCAATTTGATATTGATATTCATTGAAAATTGAAGCGATCATGTTGACTCCTGGACAGCAACTGGAGCTAGTACTGCTCCGTGGCCACAATCATACGACAGGAAGAGAAGCTACAGACAAGTTTCTTCGTCATCCTGACATTCTAAAACCACCATACCAAAATATAGCCAAATTAATGCATAAATTTAACATAACTTTCACTGTACTCGACAAGAAATTAACTGAATCCTATAGATTCAAAGTCCCCTATATCGACTTTCACAAATTGAAGGATTTTGGCAGTAACTGGTGAAAAATAGAGAGAATTTTCAACCTAACAGTGATTTTTAAAAAACCTTTTGCTTTCAATTTAATGACTATTTGAATTTAAACTATATAAATCATTAGAATTCATTCTTAATGAGCAATATGTGGGCATAACTCAATTATTGTGAACAAAATGGTTTTAGGGAGTTTTGAATCTAGAGGATTCAATTGGTCGTCCGAAATTTGCTACTGATGGACAGCATTCAATAGGCCTAGACGTGATTGCGAAGATGACGGCCAGTCTAAAAGGTCAGTGCCCTATATGTCTCGAGAGAGTGGTATCAGTAGAGAATCTGTTCAGAATACTGAAATCTGCACAAGAATGAGCTTTTGCAACTGGATCACACAGCGTTTACGTAGTACTGTTCTATTCTCCCTTCAGCATGTTCTGTTCAGTGACCAATACTTATTCTTTCTGAATGGGCACGTTCATACACAAAATGTACGATGCTGGCCTAAAAAAAAAAACAGATAGGTGCGTGAAGCTAACAACCTTGGTGCTTCAAAAGTTATGGTGTGGAATACTAAGTGAAATGGCTGTGGGACCATGTTTATTTGATGAAAATGTAAACCAACACACATATGGGGAATTGCTGGAGCGGACTACGGTCGAGATGGGACCGGTACCTTGAAACGGCGTAGGCTCTGGATTAGGACGGGGTTCGTCTGTACAGCCACAGGGAGCATTTTGCAATAATTGCAACTTATTTTTTTCTCTATTACAATATTCAATATACGAAACTGTTACAGTATACAATATATATGAAAAAAAATATATTAAATATTTTGAACGAAAATAAAAGTTTTAATATTTTTAATTATTTGAACGTTTTTCTGTAAGTTTGTTTTTTTCTTACAAAATGCAGTTTTTTTCAGCTTCCATTACACATAGGACTTTCAAATTTTCAGAGCATGTTGTCACAAACCTTGTCCCTAATTTAACATGCGATTTTCAATAAATCTAATTTAAAAAATTGTAGTTAAAATTAGGACCGGAACAAAAAAAAATATATATTTAATGTACTATGCACTTTTACTTTAATCGGCTATGTTAAATTCAGGTCAGTATATGTAACAATAACGTGTAAAAAATCAAGTGCCTACTACTAGCAATTTCTGAGAAAAGCTACATGAAATATAATGATTTTAACATAGACGAGATAGGACGTACCGGATCCCCTTAATCTCTTCTTCTGAGTTTCTTTCTTTACTGACTCCTATATCTTCCGCCATTTTATTTGTTTTATTCTTGTTCTTCCTATATGCCTGTTCGTTCTTCATCTGCTTGCTACTCGTAATCATGGTGTCTGTGGCCTTTCCGCTAATTCTTCTTACTTTCGTGACATTATTATCATTGGTCTTCTCTTTCTCATCGGTTTATCGTACGTTCCTTCGTATCTATTTTCTCTTCTAATCTTCTTGACCTTATCGTTTTCTCTCGTCTCACTGCTTTACATTATTGGTCCTGGTCACTTTGATGTCCTGTCCTTCTGCTTTGTCTTACAATTCGTCCGACTTCTTATACTTCTTAAATTTATTCCTCTCCGTCTTCCCACTGATCATCGTCTTACAATTTTTCGTGTTATTCGATACTTAACCAATTTACTCTGCTCTCGCACTGTTTTCTTGGTAGGATTTTGTTTATATTCAGTCTCTGTGAATCAATTTATCCGGAAAATATCTACGTTCAATATGTAGTTATAATAACGTTTGTGCGAGATCGTGCGTATTTGCTTGTTTTCCGCACAGAACCAATACGCGGTAAGTGTGAAATACCACATTCAGTATTCCCAACGTAACACACATAACAATTTCCCTCTTCCTACCGCTTAAGCGCGACATTCATTTTACTGCTTTAGGCTTTTAACATATTATTTCTTGAGACGTTTAACATAGTAATAATTATAAATTGGAAACTTACCACTGCAATTTCACCTAAATTGCAATGTTAATTATTGTTTTTAAATATTTGCAAAAATTAAGTAAAGTCTACTACTCCACGAAACTTATTGCATTCCTGATACAAGTAACATTAAGGAAGCCGTGAAAAAATCAACAAGATTCCAGATGCCGATGTTATTACTGCAATATGTTATATAAATAATATTGTTAAAATATTAAAATGAAAAATAAATCATTACATAACCTTACCGTTTGTTTTAAGTTCGCATTTATAGACTGGGGGAAAAAAAGACAGACGTATATCACGGCCTGCTGGAGTATAGTAAACACAGAAAACATTTTATAGCAACAATGTTGAAGAAAGATATTTTGGTTTTCCAAAGTTGCCGTCATTAAACAGAAACCAACATGGAGATTTCATTGCAACTAATTAGAAATTCGTCTTTCAGGTATGTAATAAACGATCTTCGCACAAAATAATGTACGATACACGAGCTGTATATTTGTTTTCATGTTCTCGGAAATTAAAAAAGCTCACCTACGTTTCGCTTTTTCAATCTTTTCCTCGAACATGAAAACGTCAACATACCGCTCTTGTAACGTATATTACTATTATTAAAAATTAATATGAAATCAATCACACGCCGTGGCGCTCTACTTCAAGAATAGGCAGACTATTTTCTTCATTATTTTACCACTAGAATAAACATACATTATTATATCTACATTACGTGAGGAATTATTTGGAGTCCAATAGAGACCATTTATGGAAGACCGAAGATCTTCGCGATTAAAAGAAATATCCGCTTTGTTATAAAACATCTTTTACGCGTGGATGAACATATGGAATGTTTAGAATGAAAAAGGAAGGATTTATTCTAAGTCTTATAATAAACTGCAAGTATACTTTAATATATATTAAAGTATTAAAACGGAAAAAATATATTTTGTCCGTTTTAAGCGATCATTTTCTCAAATAAAAATATTAATATTATTGCAGTATATACGTAGGCCTATATCGGTAGTTATATTATGTAAATTTGTGTTAATAATTAAATATCTACTTAAACAGTAATAAGGTCCCAGTGGGTAATAAAGCCCATCGAGAAATAAGGCCCAACTTTGAAATTCGCGGATCAAGGCTAAGAGGAAGTGTGATCACTCTGTAGTCATGTTGGGGAACTAAAATAACATCTGCCTAATAATTTGAGCGCATCTTATGTTGGTAGAAATGAAGTAACAAGAAGAAAACGCGCCGAAACATTGTCGAGGAGATAAAACTATAATATTGGAAGTAAAGTTAAATGTAATAATATATTTCAATGCTCAGAATATTGAAAATGTTATTGCATGTTATGCTTGAGAGATGTTTCATCGTTCCAGATACAGGTTCAAAATAATTTTTCCAAATCTCCATGACACAGATATAAACTCATAATCATAGTAGGTCTGATATCGTGCAATAGGCCCAAGCAACAACAGGTAAATAAGGCCCGGGCCTTATTTCCCGACAACTATTAAAATTTACAAGACGATTAAATAAGTTAATTATATTGTTGAGTATAAACTTCCACTTCATATTGCAATAATAATAATAATAATAATAATAATAATAATAATAATAATAATAATAATAAATATCTAGGAATGAAATTAAAGTAGGCTATATAAATAATTTAGGCCTAAGTACAGACTACTACTTTGTTCGCAGACATTACATTTACTCTTATGTGTTTGTGAACTACAACCATTTGATAAAACAGTCTATAGATCTTTCGAACACTACTGGGATGAAACATTGCTCAGATACTTGGATCTTCATCCTGAAAGGCTATACATAAAGAGAGATTCTCAGAAATATTTACACCTATCTGAAATAAGTGCATGACCGTACAAAATGTCGCCAATGGTTTCCGAACCACTGGTATCTGTCTTTTTGCGCCAGATGTTATACCAGAAACAGTCTTTGCTCCAAGTTTGGTCACTAAACGTCGACTGGAACAACAGGAGTCAGAAATACCAGCAGCAACTCATTCACAAATTACAACTGAATCATCTTTATTTGCTACTGTTTTGTCTGTGAATCAGCTGAAGCATTGGATATGAGACAGTGTGCATCATGTTCATTGTGGGTCCATGAAGTTTGTGTGGGCCTCACTGCCTCTGATAAAGATGTTCTTGTATGCCCTAAATGTTTGGAATACTCAATTTTTTTGTGTGACACACTGTTTCAGATTTTCAGAAGTTTATTGTCACTATTGTTTACAAATACGATTGTTCAGGTATTACAGTTCATGTAATTGTTGCTTCTATTCATTTCACTTTAAGTTATTTTGATATTAACTCTGTTTCCTAATTTGATGAGTTAATTTAAATGGGCTCTATTACCCTACGGCATGGGCCATATTAACAGACTACTCGGGAAATAAGGCCCAGTTGTAAAGATTTGCTAAATTTGGAATAACAGAGAAACATTTTGATATATCAGTATGTTCTTTTTGTATTTTGTTACATAAATAAACATCTTCAGACATTACCTCATTAGTGTAATTCTAAACCAACTTCAGTAGCGGTCATAATAAAAGATCCGTTAGGAGGGCCTTAATACCCACAGGGACCTTATTTGTCAATTAATCCAAATATCTTAACTTTGGAATTATAGATATTGCTTTCTTTATTTAATCCAAAATGCGAAAATTAATCTTCTTATTTAGACACATATTAAACAATTTCATTTAGTATGAATATTGAATAACAGTTCAAGATAATAAAATACAAAACGTAGTAAGATTCTCAGTATCAGACCTGCAGAACTGTAGCTCCTCAGAGCGACTGCCTTACCATCCCTTCTACCCCACCCACTTTTTTTTTTACCAGTGCGGTCATAGAGTTCTAGTTACGCTCGGCTGCATCAACATTCATTCTCACGGCGGCAGGTATACAATACGCTGTCAAGAATTACAAATGAGCAGATAATAAAATCCTTACGAACATACCTTTAGAAAGTAAGAGAAAAACGAGTGACGGAAATAAATAAGTTAAAAGACATATAAAATAAATTTTAAAATGTATGTGTGCATATAATGGTAGAGGGGAAGAGAAGGCATGATGGCCTTATATCTACCAGGTTAAATAAATAAATAAATAAATAAATAAATAAATTAATAATAATAATAATAATAATAATAATAATAATAATGTAAGAAGGTCTACCTATGTATATATCGTCCTATTACTAGTAAAGCTGATTAAGTGTGTAAAATAAGTTGAGTCCAGTCCCCGACTTGTCTTTCCGTACTCTGTATTCTACTAAAATGAAATAAATCCGAAATGTAGTGTATGCAGGCACCAAACCAATTACTTTATTTGAAGAATTTGTTATGATTTTTCGTGCACTAATGAAGTTTTAATTCCTGTTTTTATAAAAGCTTGCATTACTGGTCTTAACTGGTTTTACTAGCAATAGGACTATAAATAAAATGTACGTTGATAAGTGAGTGATAGCTATATGACCGGATGTCAATGCTGTTATTAAACATTGCAACGCACTCCAGCCAAATAAATAAATAAATAAATAAATAAATAAATAAATAAATAAATAAATGAGTGAGTAAGTGAGTAAATAAATAAATAAACGAATGAATGAATGAATGAATGAATGAATGAATGAATGAATGAATGAATGAATGAATGAATGAATGAATGAATGAATGAATGAATGAATGAATGAACTGCAGTTTAAAGAGAACGGAAGCATGGCAAAATCTAAATCCATGAAGAAATACTCCTTCCAAAGGAAATGGGAATATTATTATGTTGGTTTTGAAGACGAAAGAATTGCTTGTTTACTGTGTCCCATCCAATTTATTTCCACTCGTCATTTCAATCTTAAACTACATTTCAACAAAGCCCATATTAAGAATTATGAAATGTACAAACTTTCGGGTAAGTTCATTATTACGAACTGTATATTATATATTTATATAGGCCTACTGTTAAATTAAGGACGTCACTTGTTGTGTTCAATTTTGAATTGAAATTAATAGTGACTTTTAAGGTTCATTACTTAAATGCTATAAATTTATGTTTCCGTAGGTGATGATAGGAGAAAAGTTTTCGAAAATCTAAATCAGGCTAGGTGCAAAGAAATCTCAAAGAACTTACCGATAGGAAATCCAGCATAATTGTAAACCTTGAAACGAGATAACGCATTATAAATACAAAGAATTTATTAAAATCCTTTTGAAAATTACAATCCCTCCACTGATGGACCTTGCACGGGAAAAGAATGTAAACAACTCTACGCGGAAGTCGATCATCCCCAATAGAAGTGGAGTGAGACTGACGTCATATTTCCCCTACTTACAGGTTCTGCAGGCCTGCTCAATATCATAGAGGAACTGAATTTTTGTGAAGACGAAATGCTCATTTTCTGAGATTCGATAGGAAATCTTTCTTCAATATATGAGTAACCATTTATTGTACAAGATTTTTATCCTCTGATCACACATTTTTTTCTTTCAATTTTTCAGCAGTCGTATGAAAGTATCTGCTGGCTGAATAACAGACATATTGTAGACTTTAGAAAGAATATTGGACGTTCAGTACTATATTTATCTGAAAGCACTGCGATAGATTTATTAATGTTTTCATGTATGATATATTTTAAATATTTTAATATAAAAATAGGCTGCTGATGAACAAAGGAGGTATTAAACCATTTTCAATTGAATATTTACTCATAAAAGGATATTTTTGGGAAAGTGTCTTAATGAAATTATACACACTGTCTAAACACGTAATTTTTATGAAATTTCCTATTTCAGAAATGACATTGAACAATGGATTTTAATTTATTTGCGTCCTTCAAACCAAAGTACGAGGTTAGTTTTGAAACAGGATTCATTTTTCTTCGGAATAGAGTCTTTGCGAAGCATAGGAGATATTTTTAGTCCTAAAACTCCAACATTACTAAAATACATGTAATTCCTTTTGTTGTATGTAGTATTTGACCATGTAGTGAATAAATAACTGAACTGAGAAGGGTTGAAGTACTAGGTCGAGTTATTTCATAAGGCTTTTTTTCTGGCAATATTCACATCTCATTTTGTTTGTGGAGAAAAATTCACAGGTACTGATTGAATTAAGATTATAGCCCACCACGATGGCAGTGAATTTCATAGGAAATAGTATTTTCAGTTTTGGTACGTTATTTGTTCTATCTACAAGAATTCTGTTTATACTAAATGGGCTCTTAATGTATAGAATGCTGATCAAGAGCGAGAAAAGACGATTGTTGTCTTGAGAGAGTCTAAAGTTTTCAGATAAATAAAACAAAAGTTTCTGGGAATGATATTGTGCTAAAGACGAAATACATTCTCACCACTTCAGACCTCAAATATCAATAAAAATAATGAAATCATCCTTCTTCCCCTACCCTGAAATGTATAAAGCGCAGAAGTAATTGGTAAGTTGTGGCATTATGATTTGTGGGGCCAGAAGGAATTATTATAATGAACTTCCTGAAATATTACCGTGTCGCTGTCAATGATGGATATTATCATAACCTTCCAAGGCGACTGAACATGACGAGGGAAGGGAAGCTAAGCAAAGGAGTCATCCTTCAACAGTGCTAGTGAATTAATTGGCGTTGCAAGACTGGGCTCTTAACGTTTTGTCATCTACAGTACTCACTAGACTTGGCAACATCATACTATTTTCTGTTTCCAAGCCTCAATCAGGACATGAAAGGTAGGAAATTCTGGAATGATTATGATAACATGAAAGCAGTGAATAACTGTTTTCGATAAAAAAAATTTTAATTTGATTTGATCGTTCCAAGAGGTGTATTGAATTAAGAGGGATTTACGTTGAAAAATAAGTAGGTTACAATAAAATTTTATAATATTTTCCTGTGGTGGGCCAAAAACTTAACAACCCGCTCTTGTAGAATTAAAATTACTATAAATAATGTTATCTTGTACACTGACGTTCAAAGATATTTGACTCTACTAATCAATAGTGATTAATAATTTATTCCTGTAAGTGTGGGTTACTTAGTTATTACTTCTATGACTAGAGCGAATATAATAGTCAGTGTTGCCAATCGTACATAAATATACACGCATTATGACATTCAATATTTCATCTCCCTGTGCTGATTATAAAACAACACTGAGTTTAACTGAAAATCGTTAATATTGTCAATTATGAGAATAATTTATACTCAATTTATAACTTAATTTTCCCTGGCACTTTTTTAATCGCTACAATAATGGTGTCACCTATTGAGAACTAGCGGAACTATTTCAAAGTTTGTCAATTTGTTACGTCTTTGGTCCAGACTTATCCAGTAATTAGAAAGTTCGCTTACACGAACATAAAATCGTGTGCACTGACTTTCAAGGATATCTGACCTACGACTTTTTGATTTTGTAAGCGAACTTCCTAACCACGGGATAATCAGAACCAAAGATATAAGAGATTGACAAATTTTGAAATAGTTCCGCTAGTTCTCAATAAGTGACACCATTTTTGGGGCGGTTGAAAAGTGTCAGGGAAAATGATCATGTAGATTAAGCATAAATTATTCTCACAATTTGACAAAATCATCGGTTTCCAGCAAAATTCAGTGCTATTTTACAATCAGTAGAGTGGTATGACGAATTTAGTTCTATAATACGGGTATATTTATGTATAATTGGCAACACTGACTATTAACTTCACCATCTATTCATAGAAGTAATAACTAAAGAAGTCACACTTACACTGACAAATTATCGATCACTATCGATTAGTAGGGTCAAATATCTTTGAACGTCAGTGTACTACAAAGTATCGGGATATTGTTATTGTCAGTTGATTTGAATTACGAGTATGTTGTAGTATGGTCTTTCGCTCAACAAATGTCGGTCCTTTCATCACGATAGTGAGAAAACAAAAAGGGCTGGACCTCGTTTGATGTTCGAGCAGCGAAAATGCATTCTAAAGTGGTATATGATGTTTGATAATTCCGTTGAAGTGCAGCGTCAGTGGAGGCGGGAGTACGAAACAGAACCCCCAACCCGCCTAACTATTAAACGCATTATTGGCAAGTTTGAAGGGCAAAGAACGATTTATGATATTCACAAAGGAAGATCGGGAAGAGCGCGTACATCTGCAAGTCCTGCTTCGTCGGCTCTCGTGTTGGATAGGTTTGTTACTTCTCCACAGAAGTCTGCTATGCAATGTGCACGTGAAGTGGGTATTAGCAGTACCAATGTACGACGAATTCTGAAAGCTGCTAAGTGGAAAGTTTACATCCCACAATTACTGCACGCGATTAATGATGAAGATCTTGATCGTCCAATACAATTTTACGAATGGTACCAGCGAATGGTAATTGAAGACGAACAATTTGTGACGAAGGTAGTGTGATCTGCTGAGACCCAATTTAAACTTAATGGAAAAGTGAATCGGCATAACTACGTCTACTGGGCACCGAAAAATTTGCATGTTCATGTGGATAAGGCGGTCATTCTACCAGAGGTTAATTTGTGGTGTGGACTATCATCTAGGGGCTTAGTAGGACCCTTTTTCTCTGATGGTACTGTCACTGGAAAAGTGTACCTCGAAATGTTAACGCATAAATTTTACCCGGTGTACGTGCGCTTTATGGAGCTGATGATGAGGTCCTCTACCAACAGGACGGGGCGACCACACTGTCATCTAGCCGTACTAGCTTTCCTGGATGAAAATCTGTAGGGACATTGGACTGGACGAAGAGGGGTCATTGAGTTCCCCCCAGATCGCCAGATCTAACCTCTATGGATTTTTACTTGTGGGGAACTGTGAAAGATGAAGTCTATCGACGTAAGCCATGCACGTTGGAGGATCTTCGCCAACAGATCACAGCGGCATGTGCAGCGATCTCCGTTGAAACATTGACCGACGTAGCTGCGGCGACCGCTCGTCGTTGCGTTATGTCTGGCCGCCAACGGCGAGCATTTTGAACAATCTAAAGTACCATGTGCTTAACTGAAGACAGAACTACATGTGTGATCAGTATTTAAATGTAAAGCAAACACATAATGAATAGTTCTCGTTCCTTACAGAGGTGTGCATTTTTAGGCGGATTCTGTATATCGCAGGATGTAAGTCACTAAAACCAATAAACCAATTACAACAATTTGTACAAGTACCGTACTTTACATCCCCACTCACACCAGTCAATTGTTTCATTTATTTACTTCGATTTCTTTTTCGTTTTTCCACAAGTTTGTTTAGTTATACCTTCCTTGTTATTGTCTCATGTCCTTTCCGCGTACCAGTAGTCCTATACGGCTATCATCAGCTAGGCATTATGAATTTACACATCACATTATACGACTCTCTCTAATCACGGCCTCTTCAATCTCTCGCTTACATTCGCGTGCCTAGCATACTCTGAACTTTAATGAAGTCTGTGTAGCTCTTTGCGAACAAAATGAACGTTTTTCTGTAGCCCCATTGGAGAAAGATGAGTGATTCTCTTACAATGTTCAGCAGTTCTGAAAAGTATTTTTTGTTTTAATTTTTTAAGCTGAATGTATTGTCTCAACATCGTTTTGAAATGGACTGTAAATTACACATTGAATCTTTTTTAAAAATTAATTGTTAAATTTATACGTCAAAAATGAAAATCCAAAGTTTTAATACACCTTGTGTCCAGAGATAACTCAGGTTTTGCAAACCTAGTAAGTTAGTTCGAATGAGTATCTAATTTTTTAGTTTCTTATTTAACGACGCTGTTTCAATTACCGGTACTAGGTTATTTAGCGTCAATGGGATTGGTAATTGGATTTGGCGAGGTTAGACCAAGGGTTCACCATAGGTTACAGTACGGTACTTTATATTCGCCGTACGGTTGGGGTAAACCTCGAAAAAAACCCAACCAGGTAATCAGCCCAACCCGCTCCCGAGCGCAACTCCGCATCGGCAGGCAAGCGGCTTAGCCGACTGAGCTGCACTGGCGAGTACCATATTTTGCAGTATCCGAATGCCACCTGACATGAAACGCACGAATTGGGTTGTGAAACTCAATGAAAGGAGTAGGAAGCAAAACGTCGGCTGTTTCCATATTTTTAATGTAGGCCTATATTATTTTAATTCTTGCTTGAAAGTAATTATGTTCTATTCCAGTTTCTTCCACGTTCTCCAGTTTTTTTCCTTATGACCATCGTCCTCCCGAAGTTCTCAATCTCTATCTTCGGCCTTCAAACTATGTTTCTTTTAAGTCCATGTAGCTAAACGAGCTTCTTCTCATATTCAATCATTTCCATTTCAGCTGTTTATTTATGTTCCAACATACATCATGTCGGTTCGCGAAATACAGAAAGTAAATTAATATTGATAAATTATAAAGATAATTATTTAATTATAATGCACAAATAATAAACAATTAAGGCTTCCACTCAGCCTCTAATTGTCAAATTGAGTATCAAGTTTTTATTGGAGGAAAAAGGCGGTCGGAGCGTGGTGCCGACCACACCATCTCATTACAGTGCCGAGGCCATGAAAACATGGAGCACTGATTCCATGCCCTCCTTGCGCAGCCATGATGTCTATAATTATACATATTATATTTTTTAACTTATTAACAAATATATACCAATAATAATTACATGAAAGATGAAAATAAATTATATGTAACTATATAAATAATGAATGAAATTGTACATAATTAAGTTTAGACCGTCACTAGTCCACTGGGCTTATAATGCAGGGGCCCTGAGTTAAAATCCCGATTGATCTACAATGAATTTTTAAGTTATGTTGGTCAAGCTTGTGGTTCAGATGATTTCTCAGAGTACTTCGGTTCCCCATTGACATTCCAACAATTATCCAATATCATCATCATCATCATCATCATCATCATCATCATCATCATCATCATCATCATCATCATCATCATCATCAGACATACGACTGCAGTGTAGACCCGCCGCCTATGGTGCGCTTTGGATAGTCTCTGACTAACTTCTCAGCACTGTGACGTCTATGAACCACGTTCGTAGAGGCAGAAGGAATAACAGCAAATTAAGGACCCTGCCATTATACACACAGAAAAGTTTAAACAGGTTATCGAACTTTGATCCACCTTCTATTTCAATCGCTTACTTTATCGACACTGTACAAACTGCGTGGTAGTGTCCATGATATTGGTGATAGCGAAATTTTATTTAGGGAGCTCTGTGCATGGATTCATTATGAGATAGTCTAAAAAATTATTTTACAGTTGAGGAAAATTCTCTTAAAAATAAACGGGTAATAAGCTAAAGCGATGTTCGAAGCCACACAGGAGCGGTATGTTTTCGTTGAAGAAGGAATGGAAATATAACTTGAAAATAAAATAACTTTCGCGTGATGTAGGACTGTTCTCTCTTGCTCTTATTATTAAACTGAGTATTGTGGTAAATGTGCCATCAAACATCATGGCGACAATTCCCTTCAGACAAAAGCGCTTCTTGGTAGTTACAATAATTAAAGCAGTTTCTTGGGAATATCTTCATCGCTACGGAAGTCGTTTTGCAGGAGCACATAGTAAATTATATGATCCTCGTATCAAGGGGCCATGTTTCGTGGATTACCACAATCGTCAATGTAATCACATGGGTGTGTTATGATTACCTACTAGTTTCGCTAGATGGGGATACTGTTGTGACTCTGAAAGTTGTAAAGTTGAATCGGGCGATATTAACAGGGCGCTTCAAAGTAACGGGTCGGAATTCTTGTTGGCATAATGTTCGAGACTTGTTCGGAAATAAAGTTTCTAATGGAGCATTCCCACATTATTAAACTGGGAAAGATAATCGGGGAACAAGAACTAAACCCGAAAGTTAAAATACTAAAATTATTTTACTTTTATTACACCCTTGTGAATTTATTTCCTTGGTTATAAGAGACGGTATTTTATGCTTTGATAAAATAGATAATATTCTGAACGCTACTTCTTTTCTTCATTTTTAATGCTTATAATTGCCAATCTTCAAGAACTGCAGTCTTTCGTCTGTGTCTTATATATAAATTCTTCCGATTCTTCAGAAATACTTTACATATAAGATCCATTCTAAGGTTCATATTGCCAAAATCTTGAAAAGGTAGTCTACTCGTTTGGATTTGTTACGTCAGCCAGATCCTAAATGAGAAATTAAATTCTACGTGGTTATAAACCCTAAGCTGTTATTTACTGGGCTGTAACACGTTTGGGATGGTCAAGTTGTAAGCTACCTGAAGAACAGAACGCGTTTGGGTCGGATATCGACATATCGTTTGGGACTGTAGTGTTTTGTTGTTGCTAAGTTGTTACCACTTTGCAAATTTCACCCTTTGCAGAACTGGTATCGAGTATCGAAAACTGTCAACATTCTCGGACTTAAGGAACATGCTAATTCCCAATAATAAATAGGGAAATGGCTTCATTGTGTGTTTGGGCTGTCGTTGCTACCCTCATGTGAAGTCCGTGATGCTCTTCCCATGCTGGTATCAATCGCACCAACCACTGACTTACAATTTTTAGATTACGTATCTGACAACTACATCGCCGAAGATTCCTCATTTCCATCAGACATGTGAACGAGTGAACCTTATGAATATCTCCGTACTACCAATGGTCCAGAGTTCTTTTCACAACATTTCAATGGACAATTTTATAGCCCGCACCCAAACTTACACATTCTGGTACACGTTGTTCTGTCAGTGCAACACGCAACCAAACTTAAAATTAATTCAATTAAAATTAATTTTCCGAAGCTACTCGCAAAACTGAAAAAAAAAACAAAATCAACTAATCGAAAAAGTGTAAAGCATACAGGGAAGAAAAACTGTCCCTATTACTGTATTTAAAAGACGTTGGTTAACAGACTATTTGACGAAGGGACGAAACTGACGGAATGACGAAAGTTATTTTACTTTCAATTTCAAGTCATTTTAAATACTTAAAGCGTGACATTTTTATATTACTTTCATTTATGGAAGTACATATGTAGTTTCAGTGTAGTAATTCTGCGTTTCCATATGGAGAAGAAATGGTAGAACGGAGAAAAATTCTCTGTGTTACCGGGATTCCGACCAGGATTTCCAGCTTCACGTGCTGACGGTTTATCCACTAAGCACACCGCATTCAAGTTCCGATGTCGGATAGACTCCCTCTCATTTTTCTCTATTCTATCGATTCTTCGCCATATCGAAACGCAGAATTACTGCACTGAAACCCCATATGTACTTCGGTGCAAAATAGTAATGATAAAACGTAATCACTTTGTGATTTAGGACAGCTCCATGTTCCATGAATATCCCGGCCACTTATTCACACATAATGAGTGCACTTCTGTACTACTGGTTGGACATTGTTTCTATTGTCACACACATTGTGACGCGATACACAAGGGCAGGCCTATGCCAACAAAGGGGAACACATTAGGTAGAACTTAAAATGAGAGGGATTCAATCCGGCTTCAGAACTTGAATCTGGTGTGGCTTAGTGAATAAAGCGCCAGTACATAAAGCTGGAAATCCGGGTTCGAGTCCCTGCCGGAGAGAATTTTTCTTTGTTCTAGCGATTCTTCACAAAATGGAAACGCAGAATTACGTTACTGAAACTACATAGGTATGTAATTCGGTACATCATAGTATTATGATACAGGTAAATTATCGCTTTGTGAGTCTAGGCGGCGCCATGTTCCATCGGATCCCAGCCACTTAGTCAGTCGTAATGAGTGCACCTCTGTACTAGTGATTGGACATTGTGTTTACTGTCACACATACTGTGACATGGTACACGAAGGTAGGCAACAAAGGGGAACTCAGTAAGTAGAAAGTAAAATGAGAGCGATTCAATCCGGCATGGGAACTTAAATCCGATGTGGCTTAGTGGATAAAGCGCCAGCACGTAAAGCTGGAAACTGGGGTTCGAGTCACGGTGCCGGAGATAATTTTTCTTCGTTCTACCGATTCTTAACCATATGACATTCTTAATCATACCAGAATTATTCTTTTCTCCTAAAAGTCCCAAGTCTAAATGAAATTAGAGGGAAAATGTTGCTGTAAGAGACCCAAACGGCACGTAAAAAGTCGAGTATCCCAGTCCCAAACGTAATGTACGAATTGTCCCAAAGTTATGGGCCGTATTCATAGACATTCTTAGCCCGGGCTTCCGGTGGATGATCAGCGAACTAACGTTTTCATATTCATAAACCAGTGTTAGCGATATGATATGAATCCTGTACAAGTAACCCGTCGATAGCCGGGGCTAGTTTAGCACGCTCGTAGCACGGGCTAGCGAAATGTCTATGAATAGCACCCTATATGTTTAAGTTGTTTCGAACCAAACGTGGTACACCGTACTTACTGTAGCTTGTAGTGATTATGTCACTTAAAAGGACATCAGAATAAATAAAATACTTATTTTATGCATTGCGGAGGCGATGGAGATGATGTGTTGAAAAAAGCGGCTTGGGATAAGACTTTTCTAAGTACTTGGTACTTCGGATTTCCTTAGACAGGCCTACATTGTCACATTATCGCTACATCTTAACCACATCGATTCGGAATAGTGTCTGTCTTTAGAAATTAGATTAAAATAACGCATTACTTCACCACCAGACTTTATTCCTATATTAATATGCGGGTGGAATTGTACATACTCGCTTTGAACTTTGTTTCTATCGCACACATGCAATAATTCGGACTCCGTTATAATTGAAGATGGCAATATTTCCCGAGAGGTTCAGTTGACATACGGTTTGGTATTCAGAGAATAAAAATATTGCACCGCGTCGCTCTATCGGAGAATCCCCTCACGTAGGGAACATTATGTTTAGAAGGCGGAATCCTCAACCCACACACTTAAATACCGCCATATTCAATTTTAAATCCATAAATCTCATATTATTGCATTGATAACCACCTGAACAAACTGTATGTTAAATATTCATGGAGATACATACAGACATACAGGAATTTCTAAATCCATAACCTTGAAATAAAACACAGTAACAATAATTACATACTTGCGATGGTGGCGAAGATTACTGTATGCATGTAATATATATATATATATATATATATATATATATATATATATATATATATATATATATATATATACATGCATTCATTCAATCATTGTTCTGCCCAAGGGCAAGTCTTTTGCTGCAAACCCAGCTTTCTCCAATCTCTCCTATTTTTCGCCTTTCCCTTTGTCTCCTCATATGATCCATATATCTTAATGTCGTATATCATCTGATATCTTCTTCTGCCCAAACTCTTCTCCCATATCTATACGAATATATATATATATATATATATATATATAATACTTCTATTAAAAGTTTTTTTCTAACTTTAGTGTTTGCTCACAAAACAACAGAAAATGGTACATTCTGAGAAATCTGTACTTCATTTAAATACGTACTCTCCTCATAGTAAGTGTTCAAAATGTTCGTCATCCTGTGCTAAACAACGTTCTGATGTCCTCCTAGCATCCATGATTGCACGGAGCACTTCAGCACAGTTGAGAGATCCACAGAAGCGCAAGGGGAATATCACGAAGGAACTGGTGCAAAATTTTTCGAAGGAAGCGTGCGTACTTTCTACCATTCAAGTTCTCCTAAAAAAGAAATGAGATCTTATGATTCCATGTCTCAGAAGACCACACCATCTGTTGAGGCTCCACACGTGCTGGTAATCCACTTCGCGAAGCCAGTGTAGATTAACCGGACTTCCGTAATGGGCATTGTGGAGATTCACCTAACCATTACTTTTGAAAATTGCATCGGTCCACAGAATTCTGAACTCGAAATCATGGCCCATGTTTAGAAACCAGCTGCAATAAATCAACACGAGTCTGGAAGTCATGTCCCCCAAATTCCTGATGGAGATGAACATAGTATGGATGGAATTTGTTGTCTTTGAGAATTCTAAACACTGTACTATAGTGCAATCCTGAGTCACGGGCAATCCTTCTTGTGGAGCTATGATAATTAACTATCATCACAGCGAGGACATTGGCAGCTTTCTCACTTGATACGCTCACCCTGTGTTTCGGTTGTACCACGCCGTTTGTACGCACAAGCTTTGCAAGACGCTGGAAAACATTGTACGAATCATGGGCGCGCAATGGATATCTCTCTGCGTAAACATGTGCTGCTTCTCTGCAATTCCAATGGCATTCTCCAAGTATCATCAACATGTCACATGCTTCTTCATTTGTGAATGTCATTTTCCAAATAACAAACCCACAGGAAGACTACCTGATGTGGAGGAATAAATAAAGTACACAGTTACTGTACAAAATAAAAGACAGTGGAAAGTGACTTGGTTTCAAGACCTGCAATGTTTACAACCATCATGTCCTACTACCGTTACAGTATGTACATAAACAACGTACAGCATTTCTCAGAAGATGGGCAGCATTATTGTTGTTTTGTGAGTAAACAATAAAAGTTATGAAAAAGAGTTTCAGTAAAAGTTGTTTTTTTTAAGTAGTTTCCAATAGTACCTTCAATAACCTATGTTCTCATTTGAAATTTTGAAGTTGACCGCAGATACCCCTATTTCCGGTTTGCTACAGAAATGGTACTACCACCAACCGATTCTTTACATAGGTTTTTATAAACAAGCAGTATCATATAGTTTTCCAGACAAAAAAAGGATTATACAGGTGGTCTGAAACATCCGATATATATATATATATATATATATATATATATATATATATATATATATATGTGAAGTGACAATAGAGAGTTTTTACGCTCCGTCCGTTCGTAGTTTTGAACTTTATAGTCACGTTAATAGTGACGTATTGATAATGTATTTGTACCAAAATAAAAATTTTCGCAATAACGTTTGTATTTTCGGTAATTTGTTTGCCGCACTTATTTCTCTCTCTTGATAAATTTGTTCATTGTTGTTATTAAGTTGCCATTGTATATTTCTCCTTAATAAGAGAATGGAAGAAATGTTATCAATTTTGGCACGATCTAAAAATAAAACGAATGGCATTCTGAGAAAATGTGAGGTTATGATAGTGGAAACTTGATTGTTGCAGGAATATTTCTTTTGTTAAGTTTAGTTAAACACACTTTAATATCTCTGGTTATATCGCGTGTTTAGGACCTGTGAGTAGATCAGTAGGCCGTTGTTACTATTTTTAAGGTCCTGTTTCTATTGTGTGTTGATAGCTTTGTGGTCATGTAACTGATTTCGATTTCGATTAATGTTTATGATATTGGTCTATGAGGTGGCGATGAATCATGGTATGTAAATTTGCAATCCCACATTTGTTTTTTGACTAAGGGAAACCATGAAAAACTGTAATCAGATTGACCGGCTACGAGGTTTGAACCCGGGACCTCTCGAATACGCTACCGCCTGAGCCAATTCGCTTGGTCTGCTAGAATATTGTTTTATAAAGTTACCATCGAATATTATACTATTACTACGACTATGATATAGTACGAGTATTACTGTATAATTCTCTCAGAATGCAATATATCTGTGTGGCGGGAATGGCGTAAAAGCGATAGCTGGTCTCGCTTGGCGTTTCGATGGCTAGACCCGGAACGGGACCTTGCACTTTAACATGAAAAAGATAGACGGTCTGATGCCGGAAGCATTGCGGTAGGTGCAAGAAAAACTCATTATGAGGAGTTTGATTATGAAGTAGTTTTTATTTTTTGTTGACTAGCGATATAAATTAAAGTTATATTCTAGTGATGAATTAATATTATTATCGTCAATATTTTGTATTTATTTATTTATTTATTTATTTATTTATTTATTTATTTATTTATTTATTTATTTATTTATTTATTTATAGACTGATGAGTTATAATAAACACATATAATTATTTTCAAATTTCTGAAAGAAAAACTCTTTCTGTTCCTAACAACAATGTTGTATGTACCAGTAGGTTAATAGAAAAAGTACGCTCCATATCTGCTCATTCAGTAGGAGCATATTTAAAGTAATGTACAGCAGTGGCAAAAGAAACCGGACCGACGGAATAATCAAAGTCCTCGAAATGAGCCACTGCGCGTGCCACGCCAGCATTCAGAAGATAGCGAGTAATCTATTGAAATTTTTGTAGTTTCGACTGCTGACGTAGCCCATTTCGAAAGCCATTAGAAATAAGCTGATAAAATTCATGTTCTGGGAATAATAAGTTAATTAAGTAGTAAAATATGGCTGCAATCAACAAGTATTGGGAATAAATTTGAATTAGGAACAAAAAAGTTTCCTTTCCAAGCAGCATTCGAACAACGAAAGTCTTGTTACCAGTCTATCGTGCTGTCACTATGCTACGGAATCACTTTAGAACCAACGTTCCTTGAGAGTCTGTCATACAAGTGATTTAAAAGGAGACTACTTCCTACGAGTAGATTTAATTTATAACTAATTTCACGTAATTTGAATTACTTGTGGAAACAAACGTTCCCGTTACATCTCTTAATTTAATTAAAGTGTCACTGGATTGAGAAACTCGCTACTAAATCACGTTATATGTTGCACCTTATCACAAATTTCTAGTCGATACAGAATGCTATGAACAGATTCTCCTCAAAATTGCCGCTACCAGAGAAACATGTATCAGACTGACAGCTCTGCTAGATGACGGATATTCAGTATCTCAGGCTGCAGATAGGCTAGGAATGGCAAAAACTACAAAAACTACTGCGAAGAAGTGTGCCCTTCGATACCTGAGACTGCGATGGTTGAAGGACACTGTGGATCTGGGCGTCCGAGAGTTTCAACGGGAAGAGAGGTCAAGACATTGCTCCGAATTCGTGAGCGTAATCCTTGTATGTCTGCAAGTCAATTACGAACTGCATCTCGATTCTCTGGAAGCCGTAAGACGGTTTGCAATCGCCATAATGCTGCGGGTATTAGGAACTATAGGGCTGCTCGTAAACAAATTGTTACAGAGGAGCAAGCCATAGACCGCCTGGCATATGCTAACAGTCTAGATGGGGTCGCTTGGGGTAGAGTCATCTTCACCGACGAATCCCAGATCTCGACTAGTTATGCAGGACCTGTTCGTATCTATCTCGAGGCTGGCCGACGTCACAGTCGTGCTTATGTGGCTCCAAACCCAAAGCAGGGGCGCATTAGCGTCACGTTCTGGAGGTGGATGTCTCGAGACGGAGCAGAAATGCTATAGCGGATAGATGGGACTCTGCGCACGGACCAATTATTCATATTTTGCAGCACGTGTTTTACCCTTCCGCCCGTGAACGTTATCCAGATGGACCATTATTGTTCCTGCAGGATAATTTCGCAATACACAAATCGATGGGCGTTCAGATATGGTTGTCGGAGAGGCCGGAGATCGAGGAGTTTGCTCTCCCTCCTTTTTCACCTGATATGAACGTTATCGAAAATGCGTGGGCCAGACTAAAAGGAAGGACGCGCAAACTGATTGCAGACAGACCACTTCGGAATCGTGACGAGCTCTGGGAACATGTTCTTGACGCCTCGGAGGACATCGCCCAGGATCTTGACTATTTTCGGAGGCTCGTCGATTCCATGCCTAGGCGAGCAGAAGCTGTCAGAGAAGCTGAAGGCTGCAGGACAAAATATTAGTAATTCAATAACCTATTTTGTTTCATTATTTTTTGTGTTTTTTGTACATTATTTTTAAATATATTTTTTGTTTTGTTAGAGGAAGACCAGATGCATTTTCCAAATAAATATTTATCTTTTTAGGCCAAATAATAATCCACATTTTGTTTTACTAAAATGAAATTAGGTCCATGAGCTGTAACAATGAATGTTACTGTCGTATATTTAAAATATCTACCACAGGAATCGAACCTGCGACCGATTGCAAGACAGCGGCGCGACCCAAGCATCTGAGCCATTCAATGAAGACGGAAACAGTAACCACCTACGTGTCTGTTGTTCAACTGCACAGATGGTTTCGGGTTCAAGGAATATACACCCACGCTCTGGAATGAACAAGACTCTGAAATCAGCTACAAGGATCGGTGCGTTTTTATGTCACTACTGTACACTTAACGGCAAAAAGAATGCACCGCCGACAATTTCTGAGTTCCAGATACATAACATTGTGCATGCTCGTCTCGTCAAAGCCATAGTTCATCAGGTAACACATAATTAAATCATTTAAATGTACTGTATTTTGATTAAGAGTCTAAAATATGTTATAAAATCGAATGAAGGGTTGATTATAAATACATCAAGGTCTCTGAAAAGTGAAACAATATAAAATTGATAAATACAAAATCAACCAAAGTGAATATGAACAGGAAAACCGCGTATTATTTCGAAATGATATTAACAGTCACGGTAGCGTAGACAGTTACGGCTTTGGTCTATGGAATGAGGTAATAGTAGTAGGTCAAGGCTCGAATCTCCCACAATCTTCTTCTTTCAATAACAAATTTGTCATGATATAGCCTATGTCTCGCAAAGCTATATTTATGTGCTGACAATTTCTTAGAATATGCCCAAACTCTGATAAATAATAAACCTCCCTTTTTCTTCAATCAATACTCTTGTCTGTTAATAAAACGTTCTGTCTCGTCATTACGCTTGAAGATGAGACAGAGATAACTCCGTCAACAAAACATTGCCCTGGTTTGCATAAGTTATTCTGCGTCAATGGCGGCCAGAGAGATTGGAGTTCCATTGTCAACTGCTAAGCGGTAGGCTATTTTTTATGGAGAATGGTGAAGTTATGAATAGTCCCATTCCTGGTCGGTCGTGCATCTCTACAAGAGAACAAGACGCCATGTTACTGAGAGAAGTTGAGCACTATCCCTTTAGAACTGCCTCTCAACTCAAGATGGCGTCAAACTTTCCAGGTTCCCCACACACCGTGAGGAGACGTTTTAGAGCGTGGCATACAGTGCCGTCGAACTGTGAGGAGGGAACATTTCACAATGGAGCATGCCGTGGACCGTCTAGCGTATGTTACACTCCGACAGGACTTCGATTGGAGAAAATATTATTTCCTCCGACGAGGTAATTGTCTCCAGTAGCAACGATGGTCCTTTCCTAGTTTATCGTATGGATGGCTACCGATACGATGAACGCTTCGTGAGACGACTTACCAGGTCGGGTCGCGTGAGCGTCGCGTTTTGTGGGTGAATGTCATACGATGGGGCAGGACTTCTGGAGTGTATCCACTGTCGGTTTACGGCAGAAGTCTACGAATACATTTTGGCAAATGTAATGGTCCCTTCCGTCCGACAACGATATCCAGAAGGAACACTTTTCTTCCAGCAGGATAATCACGCGGTACACACCGCCAATCGGATTCAATGATGATTTACGAGGAGGCCTGGTCGATTGACCTCCAAAATCATCAGATATAAATCCGATTGAAAATTTGTTGGCTACAGTCAAACGGATCCTGCGCTCTAATTTGTCAGAACAACCACCCGTTCGGACAGCTGACGAATTTTGGGACAGAGTTCTAGATGCGTGGGAGGAGGTAGGCATGAATTTAGACCTTTTCCATAATCTTGTGTTCTCCATGTCATGCAGAATGAGGACAGTTGTTAACGCAAGTAGTTTGTGGACGAGGTACTAGTCCCCACCACAGGCCTTTTTTTTTGTTAATATATTAACAATTTTTTTGAATTTTCACTTAATTATTTATTTATGTTTGATATGCGTCCGGTTTTTTAGGATGTGAAACAAGTAGTTTTGTTCATACAGGCCAGGTCTCGCCTATTAATAGCCCACAGGTGATGAGCAATAATATTTGTACACGGCAGGCATGACAAAGTTTATGAACAAATGCTATTTCACATTTAAACTAATAAATTAATTAAAAACTAAAATAAAAAATAACTTTACTGTATCGGGAGGTGAACTCACAACTTCTGATACGGATGTCATACATCTTACCACTGGGCCACACCCTGCTCGTAAGGTAGACTACAGTGTAGACGGATGACTTTTAACGAAGAGGTAACATAGTAATACAGTACATCGAAGTGCATTGCGTTAACGCGAGTGAACCGCGCGGTAGAACTTTGCATTTCTGTCGACCAAGATAAGGCCCATTCTTTTTACTGTCAAGTGTACATCACAATCAGTAACCAGGACTAAATTAAGCTATACTTTTTTGGAGCCCGACTTATGATATTTATGATTGATTATACAAACCAATAAACTTAAAAAAATGTTCATATGAGCTCTACGTACTTGCGAATATTCGCTCTATCTCACTTTTTCCATAACCGAAGCAGATGTTGATCATGCTCCTTCACAGTTCTCGTTGAATAGTTATTTTTTGTACCTTCTAGTACAATTTGTTTAATTAGTGTCCATATTCTTCATAAAGACTAGCAGCTAATACTTGATTCAGTAAGAAAATATATCGTTGATAATATTAAACTTCAAACAAGAAGCCATATTTTCACCATAACGTTAGGCTCACTATATCTTATTTGAATACTCTCTCCGCTTATTACAATTGCATAGGCCTAATGATCTCGATTCTGATTGACTCTGCGATTAATGACATCGCGATAGCTTTAATGAATTACGGACGGATTAAGTGTGAAAATTGTCTGTAATGAAGGATGATAACGGTGGTGATAATGACGATGACTAAAATCGCGTCGCTATTATTTCCGGCGTGGCTCCTCCTCTTTGCTTACGTCCTAGGAAATGTATATTCTTTAGAGACTTGCTATTGATAAATTGATAAGAATTTCTGTCAAGGAAATAATTGGATTGCCAATCGATAGCCCAGATAGTATGCTTTATAGTTCCAGAAAAGTTCGTGGTCTGGACATTATGAAAGCTCGTGAGAAGCATTCTTGCAACATATTAATGTTTGCAACCTGTTAGATTCCATTGATGATCCTCTTCTTGCGACTACAAGAAATTTCGCACAAGAAATAAGAGCCAGTATACAACACCTTGGCTTCCCTTCTGAGGAACAGCGTAATGTGCGAAATCTACGGCAGAAACTACGAAATCAACAGTTTGAAGAATGGAAAACACTTAACCACCGTGGTAAAGGTGTTTCGCATTTTTCAGAATGGTCAAAATCAAATTCCTGGATATCAACCAAGAAAGGCCTTTCCACCTCTCAATGGGCTAACGATATAAAAATGAATTGCAATGTCATCGCAGTACGTAGTGTCCCTGGTAGGAGCCAAGAATCCCGTTGCCGCTATTGCAACGCGTATGAAACCCTTCCGCATGTTCTTGGTGTCTGCAGAAAAGGGGAACTGTTGCGGAACAATCGTCATCACTAGGTTAGAAGCCGAATTGCTGAATGTCTGAAGAAGTCTGGAAAGTTTGACATTTATGAAGAAGTACATTGTATTTCATCCACTGGCTCCCCAAACGTGCCGACATCATAGCAATTGATATCAATCAAAAGATTGGCTTCATAATAGATCCCACTATAAGATTTGAGGGTGCTGAATTACAACCACAAGAAGTAGATCTGGAAGAGAAAAGATATTATGAACCCTGCCTTACGTATCTGGAAGGGAAATACCACATACCCGTTTGTCGCTGGGAAGTAATTGGCTTGCTCTTTGGTGCAAGGGGCACTATTTCAAGATTTTGTATCAATTTCTTTCATCGCTTCCATATTGATCCTTTGGAACTTCGAGATATAGCCATTAATGTTTTAAGACATTCCTTGTTAATTGTAAATAACCATCCGTAAAGTTATATATATGAAAAATAAATTATTCCTGTCGAGGATAGGTGCCCCCCCAAAAATAAAATAAAAAAAATAAAAATAAAATTTAAATTTAAAATAGAATATTGTTGATCTACAATTAATTTAGGTGCTGTTACCACTCGGTACCCCTTTTTCAAGGGCAGCTATCCTTTTTTGATTCTTCTCTCTCTCTCTCTCTCTCTCTAATCGTTCGCAATTTTAGTTCTTCCATTGCCGGTTGCGGTTAGCAGACGACGCTATTTGCCGCACCGTTAAACATTATTACGTCATCGTTCCTATGATAGTCAATCAATCACACTATAATGTTTAGGATTCATAGATAAATGTCTAAAGAAAGAAAGATCGAAATGGAATCTTGTATTTCTCAAATAACATGAAAATTCTGGTAAAATATTAATAGGAGCTAAAATAACAAATTTCGAATAACAAGACGTAGACGTTTAAATGTAGCCGCCCTTCTAGAACGGGACTGGCTGCCGGAAATAAGAGCGAAGCGACTGTGGTGACGATGATATCAGTGGCTAATGATAACGACGACTACGAAGATAATGACATTAAGAATGACAACCATGGAGATGATGAACTGAGGATTAATATCCTCATTGTTCATTGTTAAATGCTATTTTCTGACATAAGACTCACTCGTCCGTTTACTTTGGCAAACTGCACTGCTAACGCTAATGTGTCAGAAAATGCTACTGCTGCTGCTGCTGCTGCTGCTGCTGCTGATGATGATGATAATGATGATGATGATGATGATGACCATCACATAGCATCTCCTCGTATTCATCTTCTTTCACAATAGCCCTGCGAAGACTCTAGAACTCGCTACCTAATAACATCAGAGACTGTCGAAATAAAATTCAGTTGAAACTCTGACTAACTAGGCATTTGGTCAGTAATTGAGATTCGTTCAGACATGGCTTCTTGTAAATGGTTCTCTTATTCTAACATAAAATACATCAATCTCTAGTAATTTAATTCCTTTGTGTTTAATTTGTAATTCTGTAACTAATTATTTATTTATTATTAACTTCTACAATAAATTGTCTAGTAGGTCTATTTCTTAACCAGGTTTTAGTACTTTGATTCTATTGTACTTTGCAATTGAATCACAATATTGAGAAACTGCACATGTTCATTTTCTTACGAAATTGAGTTACATATGATTTCGTATTATAAACATGTAGACTCACGATATTATGAAGAGAAACCATACATATTCCCATTAACATTCATTTTAGGTGGTGTTAAGAAGAAAATAATATGAGCACAAATCTAGGACCTGAGAAGTTTTTTGTATCTCATGAAAAGTTTAGTTTTGTTGACATTTGGGGTTTCTCAATATTCCGGCTTAATTGTAAATTTAATATTAATTATAATTATAATTTTAATTTTATATTACGACGAGGTGAAGAGAAGCGAATATAAGCATTTTAAATGTGGATATGGCGAAGGATGGAGCATGTGGACAGAATAAGAAACGAAGTTGTGTTGGAAAGAGTGGATGAAGAAAGAAACTGATTAGAGAGAGGAAAAGGATGTGACTGGGTCACTGGTTGAAAATAAAGTGCCTTCTGAAGGATGCACTGGAAGGAATGGTGAACGGAAGAAGATTTCGATGCAGAAGAAGATATCAGATGATAAGCGACATTAAGATAGGTATATGGATCATATGCGGAAACAAAGAGGAAGGCAGAAAATAGGAAAGACTGGAGAATGCTGGGTTTTCAGTGAAACACCTGCCCTTGGGCAGAACACTATGAATGAATTAATGTATTTAAATAAGAGTATTCTTGATATTGTAGCTGTAATGTCCCAGTAGGGGTGAAGAGAAGGTCTGATGGTCGTATCTATAACAGATTAAATAAATAAATAAATAAATAAATAAATAAATAAATAAATAAATAAATTATGGTGAACTGCCGGAAGGGAACAACAGCCTAATGCACCAATTCTCTGCCCTAATCGTTGCGCTGATTCGAGTCCGAATGGTTTATATAAGCTCCAAGTTTCCCCATTAGGGAATATCGGTAGATTAGAAACTTGTCTTGACGAGGGAATTTACGGAAACACAGAAAGTTTGAGTGCCTGCAGAATTGCTGAGAAGGGTCGCGAGCTGGTGAGTTGACGGCTTCTGCGGGACTGCATAGAATCGACGACCTGTGGAGCAGGTTGTCTACGAATACTCTATTATCGCCATGTCATCATGGCATTGTCTGTGAATAGCCTTTGTCGCTAAAAGAGAGCTTAAATAATGAATTACCATTACTGCAATGTCTATAGAAAATGGTGAAAATGATTCTTCTCTGGTAAATAATAGTGCTCAGGACAGAGAGGGCGGATAGCCTCAGTACATCGTTCATTTTTCCTGAAAAACAAATCTGTGCGTAAAAATTGTGCCTATGTTACTCCTATGACATTGGAGGACGCATATCGAGGTATGATCATGGTGGGACAAATCTGGCGGACCTAAGGGAAACAAAAACACGGAAATTTCAAACCCTTCCAAGATTGCAACATGTAGAGCTCTTAGTGCGGAGAAGAGACTTCTCATTTCCATGTGGTTGCATGAGTGGCCGTGTAGCGTAATAACTGTATTAGTTTAGTGGGTTCCACTCAAAATTAGTTCCTAAAAAGCTAACGTGACAGTCTTTTCGATGTTGCCAACTGTTAACAGATATCACCAAAACGTATAAAATCACAATGCTTTGTACAAAATCATTAGTTCTAATTATTTGTTTACATACTTATTTATTTGTTTGATTTAATTTCTTTCGCCTATTTATTCAATGATTTATGATTGATTGATATAATACTTAATTGCATTTTGTCTGGCAACTTAAAATTAATTGGTTTGACTAAACGGTTTATGAATCGTGAGATCAAATCTAAAGTTTATTTTGACAGTATAAGATTATTATTACGAACTCCGAAAACGAAATACCTTTTTAAAATATATGTTGTTTATTAATTATTACTGTATTTTTATTGATATCTTTAACTATTAATTACGTTAAAACGTCAAATAATAATCCCCAGTAACTCTGTTTCATGAACGTTGACAGTTTTTTCAAAAGCAAATGATGCTGTCAACATAACGCCTAGAAAGTAACTGCCAGTTATAGTAGTAGGCCTACCAGAATTCGAAACAAATTTGGCAAAAGGAAATTCAACCTAACAACTAGAAAATCACTACAATCCACTAGCGTGTGTAGCAATAGGGGGAAAATGGTTAAGTTCTAGCCTTAGGGTACAAAGTAAGAAATCCCAGACTGTAACAACATGCAGTCACATAATATACGCCTGCCCAAATCCCTGCCTGTTAATTCATTGACAGTTGCAAGGCGAAGAGATTTCAACAATTACTTGGTGGCGTCTTACCAGTTCCAGCCCTGAAATTCTGCATGACGTAGGACTGCATTATTGGTACTCATATTTTTTTCGATATGTGGCCGCTCGTGAAATCACACGGAAGCCACAAGTCTGTGCTCCACACTAAGAACTCTCATATGCACCTCACCATTTCGCACTCTTGGAATAGCTGGGAATTTCAGTTTGTTATGGTGTCCCTCAGGTCCACCAGATGTGTCCTACCATGATCACACCTCAAAATACGTCCACCAATGTCATAGGAGTAACACAAACACAATTATCATACACAGATTTGTTTCGCAGGGAAGATCAACAGGTGTACTGGAACTTTTCACCCACTCTATAGACATAGCGTTCCTTCTGAGAAATAATTTTCTCCACAACTTTTATAGCAATAATGTTGATAATCATTCAGAAATAAAATAAGTTCCTCAGTTCAATTCCAGAAGGAAAGCAGTGAAAGTGTAACAATCCCTCGTTTTAAGATTTTCCTGTGCTGTAACAAGCTATCGCCGTGCAACATGCCGAATATATATTATTGAATTGCGTTGGTTACTACCAAATATGTATAAATTTATATGTTAAATAAGGTATGTTTAATCTTATATAATATGTGTTAGTCTTTAGCTTGTAGTACGTCTCTTCATGTCTAATCCAGATCTGTACCTTCATGTTCGTGTAGAAGTTTCCATGATCTTCACTCAATACTAGACCATCTTTTTCTGAATTTCTTGCTTCCGTCATCAGTGATATCTGCAATCACATAGACCTACAAAATCAGAACGCAAAACTACTACCTTCATGACCAACGTTTAAACGGAATATTCTCTTTGACGTTCTCTTATTCATGAATAGCTTTCTTTAACATGTTATAAATCTACTATACTGGACATCAGTAACTATTTGTTTTCTGAAAGAACCATGATAAACATTTTAATAAAAATTCATCGTCCTCGCTGGGGATTGGGAACATGATCCTTTGTTGTAACGACAAGTACTCGATGTTCAAGGATATAAGAAGTGTGTATAGTAAACTCTGAATTTTCAGCTTTAAGAGGGCGATGGATGAAATTTCTGTTTTATATATTTTTAAAGTAGAGCCTTGATATTTTGTACACATATTCCTATTGATATCAACAATGATGTATTTTAGTTTAATGTTGAGGCCTATAGATCTGTATTTTGATTTATTTTATTTAAGAAACAATAATTTGCATAATTTCAAAATGCTCCTTTTCCTCTATATTTTAAGAATCAAGTCTGATTTTTTTTTGTAATATCTTTAATCTCTTAGAAAGTTTTCATGTTGTCATATTTTTATTTTTACTTTTTAAACAGAGGCAGGAAAATAAACATATTCATATTCAAATTTATGAAATTATTGAGTGAAAGCACACATTTAATTTTTTATTCAAAAAATATTTTTGTATTTTAAAAAATACCAAATAATTTTGTTAAGTATGCCTTAAAGAATATGCATTATAAATTTCAGCTTCCTATCATAAAATTTGTGGAATCCTAAGCAATGTGAATGTAGAGAACTGAGCAATAAAGAAAAGTACGGGAAAATGATATTAAAAGTTCGCATGCATTTTAAACTTAATAAGCGCAGCCTTTTGGAGATGACGTAATTGGTGACACAACCGCCGTAGGCTTCTAAAACTTCGCCTAAGTGTAGCATCGTAGCTTCCTATTGTACAAAAGAAACCAAGAATGTGTTTTTTATAAAAAAAATTACGAAATTTTCACACATTTCTCCCTTAAGTTTTTAAATAAATTTTGACATTACAGGCCTACTATTTACTAGAGTATATACGTGTCATCGTTATTTGCCTTTCTCCTTATTACCAGTTGCTGGGAGTTACTTCAAGAAGAACGCTTCGATGTAATGAATTAAATTTTCTCGTACATCGCTTCTCCCGGCTTGCCTTTATGATACGATGCGGGAAGTTGGAAATGCTCACACCTAATAACCTGAAGAGTTGCAAGGGATTTGTCGTTTGAGCAACAGTGGTGCAAAAGGACCTGAAGAATATTCAAGAAGAAACATTGGAACAAAAATACATCAGAATCATACAATATCTCTAATTATCTTCGTCGTCATCTTTAAGTAGCCTAATGTTTTCCTTCTTCTTTTATATCTCTTCTTCATTTTTACTTTCTCATTATGCGATTTATAAAGATCAAATACTTTGACAGAAAAAAATCGATTTCCAATCTTTTGCGAAAATACATGTTTCTAGTAGGCCTAATATTGACACCAAAAATGATTATTCACATATCTTCAGTCTGCCGTTTGTTTCTATAGTGAGAGTTAATTCAACCCAGAATTATGTACCTACTGTACATAGGCTATAATAGCTTCCACTAAAAGTTATGAATTTCTATTCACAAAAGCCGATTTGCTCAAAATAAGTTCCAGTTCTTTATATTTTCCTTCCATAGGTGAAATGACGTCATACACCACCTATTTTGAAATGCTTAACACATAGCTATGAGTATTAATTGTTATTTGCAGAATTGTGTCAGCAATCAAAGGGGTCTCCGAATTCGATTTTAAAGGCGTAATACTATCTCTTTTGTAGAATTAATGAAAAGTTAGAAATGTAGTTTGAGAATCTATATTCTTTTTTCAGGACGAATAAATTTGAAGCCTGCAGCACTAGCTGAGATAGACTCTATAAAGTAGTTTGGTTGCGCAAAATGGCTGTACAGTTCTTTAGAGCGAAATATTTGTGAAAGATGGAGATAACTTCCTTAAACAATATGACAGATATTTTAATATAAGTGCAGAACTTGCATATTGAAAGAGAAAAAAGTGAAAAATAGGAAGATTAAGAGTTAAGCTTCATTGAAGCGAGAACTTAAACAGAACTTAAAGTTAAGATGAAAGCTAGAAACCAAGCTATTACACCAACCATTTACAATACGTTTATTTCATACTGTGTCTCATTTCACTACTTCATAGTCTTACGCAATGGCCGACAAACAGAACATTACAGTAAAATTAACTGTAATATTCACAAAAGGGACGCCACTCTCACTAATATATGAATAGCTACTTAGCTTCTCGTTTTCAACATTTGTCCTCATATCACGAAATACACTGGTCAAAAAAAGTTAAGCATATTTCCAGTTTACCTAATAATACCTGATATTTATGTTTCTTTTGGTTTTATGTGGCATGTATTATGTTTATCAATCCAGACTCTTTCATTTGTTTTATTCTGCATCAATAGGTAACATCCAAATCACGGCTATTAAACAAAGTCTGTAATTCGAGCAAAGTTCAATCAGTGTCGTTTTGCTTCATAGTGCAGTACAATGGCTCGGAACACCCTTACAATGGCAGACCGCATCAAAATCATCTCTTTGATGGAACAAAACATGAGACAAGTTGATGTTGCTAACATCCTTCATGTGAATCAGAGTATTGTTTCCAGACTGTGGAGAAAGTTCCACGAAACCCAGTCCATAGCAGATCGACCTCGCGAGGGCCGTCCACGCAAAACAACACGAAGTCAGGACCGGTATGTAAGGTTATCTGCACGTAGGAACCCTATAGCCTCAGCTACAACTCTGCGCCATGACCTGCGCGAAGCCACTGGTGTTGTTGTAAGTAGCCAAACTGTGCGCAAGACTTCATGACATAGGGTTGTATGCTCGAAGACCACTCAAGACTCCAGCACTCCGTCCACATCACAGGGGTGCTCGTGCAAGATGGGCTAGAGCACATGAGAATTGGACACGAGACCAATGGACCAGAACTTTATTCTCAGACGAAGTGAGAATGGGCCTACACCCTGACAATAACTCTATTCGCGTATGGAGACCAACAGGGGAACGAAATCATCCCTCAATGACCGTGGAACGTCACCAACAGTTTGGTGGTTCAATCTTGTTTTGGGCAGGTGTCATGTTTGGCCGCCGCACACCACTGGTTTCAATAGAGGGAAACATGACTGCTGCCGTATATGAGAACAACATCCTCCAACCCATAGTAAGTGGTTTTGCAGAGACTGTAGGGGAATTGTTACTCTACAGGACGATAATGCTCGGCCTCATCGTGCTCATAGTGTGCAGCGGTATCTGGTAGAACATGGGATCCGAAGAATGGATTGGCCAGCATGCTCACCGGATATGAACTGCATAGAGCATGCATGGAGCTTTCTCAGGAGAGCCATTTCCAATCGTCCACATCACCCATTAACGATTCAAGAACTCAGGAATGCTGCCTTGGAAGAATGGGACAATTTGCCTCAGGAGAGCTTAGATGCGTTGGTACTGAGTATGCCCCGTCGCATACAAGAGTGCCTCAGGGTTCATGGAGGACCAATACGTTATTAAACAGGGTACTGAAAGCACCATTTCCTTTTCTTTGATGATGTACGAATTTCAACTTCCCTTATCTTTTCCGTTGTTTCCAAAGAATGCAACTTTTTCATTTCATATTGAGTCCATTATTAACAAATAGTGTATTTCTACTTTTAAGTTTATTCTGTGGAACCAAGAAACCCAATTATAATTTATCTATTTTATTTCAATTAATAAAAATCGTTATATGCCTAAATATGCTTAACTTTTTTTGACCAGTGTAAATACTCGCTTACAACACTATATCACACTCTCTATTCCTAAACACAGAACATCCATCTACTCTTCATCTTTTACCGTCTCTGCAGCTCATCTCTGAAACTCTCTACCACAATATTTCAGAGACTGTCGGACATTGTCTAGTTTCAAAAATAAACTAAAATTGCATTTTTTTCAATTCCGATTCCTTTCAGTTATAAGTCCTTTTCTCTGCGATAGTTTTGTAAAAATATATAAATGTCTTTTTTCTTCTTTTCCCCTTTTTGTTCTCCTGATCACCAGATGAATTTATTATCATACCCTTTTTATTGTGAATCTTCTTTAATTATCGTATTTCTTTTCTTTTTTATTATTTTATTACATTCCATTTTGTTATATTCTTCCTTATTTTCTTCATATTAACTATTTGTACTAAATGAGTTGCTTTTACTATATTTCAATGTATTTTACTTTCTTTTTTTCTATTATGGTATTATTTTCATGTTGTTTAATGTCGATTTATTATGCCATTTTCATTATTTTTTTTGTAATATGTTAGTATTCTATTCTTGAACTTTTTGTTAAATTTTTCACTGATTGTATACTTTGGGACCTGGTAGAGTGTAAGAGAAGGCCCTATGGCCTTAACTCTGCCAGTATAAATAAAGAATTATTATTATTATTATTATTATTATTATTATTATTATTATTATTATTATTATTATTATTATTAATAAACCATGACATACTTAATGAACTTCAAAACTAAATAACTGAAAGTACTCATTAGAAATTATACAGACAAATCCTCTTTATTTACTTCCAAATTATTTTATCACATTTCAAAAGTTGGTACAGTTCGGGCCAATCCATTCTCAGCAGATTTTAGGTGTGTTCTTTTCTATCAATTGTTCAATGACGGTCACGCAATGGGCAACATTCCAATATGCCAGTAACTGGGACATCATTATCTACAAGCAAATTCTGCGTAAGCTTAATGAATTATTAAAACAAAAATAAGGTTGATATTGAATTTTTAAGATTTCATACTACAATATTTTAGAATTGGCCTACAACACTAGGCCTATAGAATAATATAGCGATTAGCAAATAATATATCTACACTATGTTTATATTTATTTGCATTTCATGTTATCAATTACACAAATCGATATAATATTAATTCTATCGATTATGGAAGTCGTAGATACCTGCGTCTGTTCTCCTTGTAAAACTTCTACGAAATTTCTACCTCCTTGGACCATACTTCCATAACTATGTTGCATTTATCTGTTACTTCTTTTCGAACTTCAGAATGTTCATCCAAATCTCCCTCCATGATTTTCCTTCTGTCAACTGTGCCTGCAAGGATGTCCCCCGCATTGAGAGTAGTTCTTTCGCCAACTTCACAATACATACAGTACATAAGGGCCAGTTCATTCTGAGCACATTTTAGGGGTGTTCTTTTCTACCTGTTGTTCAATACGTACATGTTAGTATTCATTTATTAAAAGTAATGACATTCGACATAATATGAAATAAAATAGGCCTATTGTATGTTACAAGAATTGAAAGTGTTTTACGAATTAATTTCGAAATTTCGACCTCACCATAAACAATTCAACTTATCCGTGAAACCTCACTTTCAGTTGTTGTGACGTAAATAACTAATACGTGCTTAACTGTAGTGACACAACATTTTATGTTTAAGTTTACGCTGAAAAGAAGACATCAGACAATCACAATACAGAAGTGACGCGTTAATGAATGTAGTGCATAGAATTAAAGCGCAGAGTGAAAAGTATTTTCTGCTTCTATAGGTATAAGAAGCCAAGAAGCATTACTAAATCTTCTTTAATTGTCAAAATTAGCGCATATACACTCCATGAAATAGAATGTAAACAAAACGCGTTGCTAAGACATCACGCACTCGATTTTTTGCTGCAGTCATCTGCATTTGTCGACAATACTGTTCGACAATCTATAATTGATTATTTCGTACGAAAGAGTTGCTCATAGTGAATGCTTAAGATTTTCTTATTTGTGTGAAAGTTTACGTTTAAGGGTCCATAGCAAATATAGCCTTGTGGGAATCGCGTGTTGCTACTAGGTCTTGTGTCTGTAGGAATCAAGTGGATGTGAGTTCCAAGCCCGTACGCCACTTCACTCACTGAAGAATTTGTCTCATCAATTCACTTCAGGCCTGTTCATCCCAATCAGTCCCTTCGACATTTTCAGCTCAGCATATGGCGAGAATGTCAATGATAGTTTCACTTGTTCTGGCTAATGTGGTGGATCGCGAAGGAAATACTATGCCCCAATCAAATTCTCTCTTTGCAACGTGATATAAATACGCAACAGAACCCTCTGTTGTATTATCTCAAACATCTCTGGCGACTACAGGTAGTCCTTGGCAACGTAATTATTTGGTAATATGTGATGTAATGCCAGAATTAATGACACTTGCGAATTTTCATGTAGGTCACAGTTGCAGCTGCAGACATTATTTAAGGACAGCACATCTTTAGGCTGAAATAGTTCTGCGTGGTACGAATAAATCTAATCGTTTATGCGAATATTTATTCACACTAACAAATCATATTGCATTGTGTGCAACACATAAATTATTATTGACTTATACTTCTCACTTGATAGCACTACTTGCATGCTAAATGTTGTTTATTACATGCAGATGGAGAGCTATGCTTATGGAGTACAAAGTCTGAAAGTAATTTATTATTCAAAGCAGACACATTGGACGAAGACAATGTCCTACATTTTAGGTTAGGTATTTATTTCAGTGTTGTGCCTTATAGACACAAGATATATAGAGGAAATATGGGCGTTGTGGGACACTTTGGTTCGATTTTTTTTTGCATCTCTACCTTGATGTTATGAAATATTAGCTCCTCAGTAAGAAATGTCGTTTACTTTTAATTTTCCATGTTATATAAGATTTTAATGATTTTATTAGTTGGGTAATGCAATTTGCAGGACGTTATAGTAATTATTATACCACGGAAATTTATGCATTGGAAAACCTGCAAATATGCATGCAAATATGCAATAAAATGTGTGGAAATATGCGCTAAAATTGAAACATATGCAGTAAAAAATAAGTTTTAGAGGTTTCATATTACGAT
Source organism: Periplaneta americana (assembly GCF_040183065.1). Taxonomy (NCBI): domain Eukaryota; kingdom Metazoa; phylum Arthropoda; class Insecta; order Blattodea; family Blattidae; genus Periplaneta; species Periplaneta americana. Next base: position 13,749,484 of record NC_091128.1, on the reverse strand, counting down.
ATAAATGAAAACAATTTGAAGTATTAAGTATCAAGAAGTCATATTGCACAAAACACGATTTTCCAATCAGTAGAAAAACATTTTCTTCAGAAACTCATTTCTTCAATAAATCTTTTCTACTACTTCTTTGTTTCGGCATGTCGATGGTTTAAACTTGTAAGCAGAGCCATCATGTACTTGCTCTTCACTTGATTGTGCAGTAAAACGAGTTGAAAAAAAAATTACACTCCTCATGACTTCATTGTCGCAAGTGTTTAAATACATGCAGTTTTTTTCTATCAAATCAGAGCTCACTAGCAGCATTGTCTTCGCAGAAATTTCATGTCCTCAACAATAATTAAATAATATTGGTTTTATTTCTCACAAATTTTTATATTTTTTGGAAATTATTTTTATCTGTATCACAGAGAAATTTTGAAATTAGATAATAATTCGGGCAAAATAAGAAAATATGTTAATATATGCATTTAAATATGCAATATATATATATATATATATATATATATATATATATATTTGGAGGGTTTTCTCTTTTAAATGCTTATGCAAAATAGAGTTGGCTTCATTCGGACGTAAAACCATGATTGGCAAAAATTCACTTTTACTTTTTCAATAAGACAAATCAATAAAATCATTGAATTGCATGAAGTTCCGCGATCTAGTTATTATTGTGTATTGTATGTGGCAATCGTTAATTTGTGTTAATACAAAGAATATAAAATGGAGTTTAAAGTTTGAGATTAGAATTCTTCTAAGCACTACTGGAAACGAGATTATAATGCTGCTTTCGCGGCTCGAAGAATAGGGTAAACTAGGGTCTGTTGGACAAGTGCCCACAAGTGGCGTGGTAACACGTTAAAGTACGGAGTGTCCAACATGCCCGACTGTCCAACAGACCCTAGTTTACCCTATGTAAAATCGACGTTGAATGTGTCGTTAGCGAGCTTGTTGCACAGCAATGATTTCAGCATTTCAATAACACTGAACAACAAATTCTAACTTTTTGTTTTGCTCCGAAATAAAAATAGGTGAATATTACTGATATATATGCCCTAAATCTGAATTTTTAAAGACATGCGACAACCTAGATTCTGAAATGCTTTAAGCATGTTATATACTAGCTCAGCATAATTATGAGCTCGATAATTTCATAAAAACCTAGCTGACACTAGTACAAATGTGTCCCAAGCTTCGAAATCAACTGCACTCTGTTTTGACCTGACCGTACTGTCACGCATCGTAATTAAAAATTTAAAATGTTATTATTTAAAAATTGTGACATGATAGAAAAAAACGAACTACTGATCTGTAATCAGCACACTCAAATTAAGATTGGTACACTTGTTTTTATTCCGTAGCAAGATCACAATAAAATAAATAAAATGGATTTAATATATTAAAAATGTAACAATTAAACATGTTATTATTTTAAAATTTATAGACAAAATGGACTTCAGATCTGTAATCAGCACACTCAAATTATGGTTAGTACATTTGTTTTTGTTCAGTAGCAAAATCACTGTAGACCAATATCAGGCAGTACTTGCAGCTCACTTGTCGATATATATATATATATATATATATATATATATATATATATAAGAAGAAGAACAATTGTTTGTATGCATCTGAAGCCTGACTAGTGTAATATGTAGCTAGTCGGCGATGCATGCAATGGAGGGGGAAAGGAACTGGCCACCCTATCGCATTATCTAGTTGCCTCATAAGTGGTCACTTCTTGGTATCACTTCGGACAGTTAACTAAACAACAACAACAACAATAATGTGATTTACAAATGGGAGACCAGATTACTAAGGTATGTTCCAATCTAGCGCGTACATGACAATTAAAAAAGTGTTAAAGTCGAAATGTTTTGTAATTTGTGTGAATTCCTAATAATAAATCCCAGTTATACTGTAGAGCTTTGAATGTACAGTATGTAACTAAGAAAAGTCAGTTTATAATATTAATAGTTACACTTACATCTTTTACACAATTATATTCATTCTAATAGTTCATAATTCAATCCATAATTAGTTCTTAAATAAAATGTACTGCTTGTTTAAGTCATGTAACATTTTTATATTAAAATTTAAAATCCATTAATATCAACCAGAGTTCCCGGGATCGATACCCGGCCCCGGAACAATTTTTCCCTTGAAATTATTCAAATCTGCTTCACAGGAAGCTTTACCTGAAAGACTAGATTTGGATAATATATACGTCACTGTGTACGTTAACAGAAAACCACAATTCCAAGTCACACAGTGTTTGTGTGCACTCGATGTGGGTCTCTGGCGTTTCGTCAGCCCGCGCGAGTTGTGTGGATATAAAGGGAAAAGTTGAGACGGTGTCGGGTGGAGTTCCCGGGTAGCTCAGTTGGCAGAGCGCTGGTACGTTCAACCAGAGGTCCCGGGATCGATACCCGGCCCCGGAAAAATTTTTCCCTTGAAATTATTCAATAAAAAATTTTGTCGATAACCACTTCTGAAGGTGTAAATGTCTATTTTCAACAGATCACTTCCAAATTAGTATCTTCCTCCCCCCCCGCGTTTTAAAAACAATTTTGATTTCAAAATTTGTTCCATGCTTCCGTCAGACATTGACCTGCCAATCATAAAAATAATAGTGCGATTGATTGACTATCATAGGAGCTACGACATGATATTCCTCTGCATACGCGAATTTTGGTCTCCGTCGGCACTGCGAAAATTTCGCGTCGGTGTGGGGTAACGTGCGAATTTCGTTGCCGCTGTATACGCGAAATATTCGTCGCCGCCGCGGCTGCGAATATTTCGCGTTGGTGTGGGGAGATTTCAAACAGGCATATGACTCGGCTAACAGAGAAGTTTTATATAATACTCTTATTGAATTTAGTATTCCCAAGGAACTAGTTCGATTAATTAAAATGTGTCTCATTGAAACTTATAACAGAGTCTGCATAGGCCAATTTCTATCTGATGCTTTTCCAATTCACAGAGGGCTAAAACAAGGAGATGCACTATCACTTTTACTTTTTCACTTCGCTCTAGAATATGCCATTAGAAAAGTTCAGGATAACAGACAGGTTTGGAATTGAACCGGTTACATCAGATTCTTGGCTATGCGGATGACGTGAATATATTAGGAGAAAATTGACAAACCATTAGGGAAAACACGGGAATTTTACTTGAAGCAAGTAAAAAGATAGGTTTGGAAGTATATCCCGAAAAGATGAAGTATATGATTATGTCTTGTGACCAGAATATTGTACGACATGGAAATATAAAAATTAGAGATTTATCCTTCAAAGAGGTTGAAAAATTGAAATATCTTGGAGCAACAGTAACAAATATGAGTGACACTCGGGAGGAAATTAAACGCAGAATAAATATGGGAAATGCCTGTTATTATTCGGTTGAGAAGCTTTTGTCATCCAATTTATTGTCAAAAATCCGAAAGTTAGAATTTATAAAACAGTTATATTACCGGTTGATGTTTATGGTTGTGAAACTTGGACTCTCACTTTGAGAGAGGAACAGAGATTAAGTGTGTTTGAGAATAAGGTTCTTAGGAAAATATTTGGTGCTAAGAGGGATGAAGTTACAGGAGAATGGAGAAAGTTACACAACACAAAACTGCACACATTGCTTTCTTCACCTGACATAATTAGGAACATTAAATCCAGACGTTTGAGATGGGCAGGGCATGTAGCACGTATAGGCGAATCCAGAAATGCATATAGAGTGTTAGTTGGGAGACCGGAGGGAAAAAGACTTTGGAGAGGCCGAGACGTAGATGGGAGGATAATATTAAAATGGATTTGAGGGAGGTGGAATATGATGATAGAGACTGGATTAATCTAGCTCAGGATAGGGTCCGATGGCGGGCTTATGTGAGAACGGCAATGAATCTGCGAGTTTCTTAAAAGCCATTTGTAAGTAAGTATTATTATTATTATTATTATTATTATTATTATTATTATTATTATTATTATTGTGGTTGTTGTTGTTGATGTTATTATTATTATATTATTATAGACGAATGACTTTATGTCACGTGTCCGGGAATTAAATAAAATAAATTATTATATTATCATTATTTTATTATTAGGAGTCGGTCTCGTTAGCGTAGTTGGTATATCGCTGGCCTTCTATGCTCGAGGTTGCGGGTTCGATACCGGTCCAGGCCAATGGCAATTAAGTATGTTTAATTCCGACAGGCTCATGTGAATAGATTTACTGGCATGTAAAAAACTCCTGCGGGACAAAATTTCGGCACACTGGCGACGCTGATATAACCTCTGCAGTTGCGAGCGTCGTAAAATGCATCATAATTAAATATATATATATATATATATATATATATATATATATATATATATATATATATATATATATATGTATATTGGGATAAAACCAGACAAGATGCTCTTCTAGGAACCACGTGTAAACCACGTATTTACAGCGACTGCGTATTAGGTGAATAATATGTTCGATTTATATACAATATAAATTATCATTTTCTTATCGAATTACATCATTCATTGCACACCTGTGTAGTAACGGTTAGCGCGTCTGCCTACGAACCAGGCGGCCCAAGTTCGATTCCTGTTCGGGGCAAGTTACCCAGTTGAGGTTTTAGTCCGGGGTTTTCCCTCAACGCAATATGATTAAATGCTGGGTAACTTTCGGTGATGGACCCCGGATTCATTTCACCGGCATTAGTTCTTCATCTCATTCAGACAATAAATAACCTAAGATGTTGAGACAGCGGCGTAAAAGAGTTACATTACCGGTATGTACTTCATTCTTTCGGAATGTATGTACTGTATGTATTTGTTATATCCTGTTTTACAAGCATGTTTCATTACAAAATGCAATACTACATGCTAATAGATTACACATTACAATATTGCTAACTCTTTTGAATACAATGTATACACATTATTGGTAGTCTATTCTAATTTCCTTAACTTTACTATTTACAACGTGTCAACATCTGTGCTACTGCTGAATCTTTTAAATAGAATGTACAACACTATTTTACAATATCAATAATCATTTATAGTTCTGTTTCGTGATTTAATGGTGTGGTAGGGAATGGTAAACCATGATGGTACAGTTACTTTTTGTTCTGTTTTCTTTATTTTGGTATTTGTTGATAGCTGAAGGAGGAATTATAATTATTGATTTGAGTTTAATTTAAATTGATTAATAGTTGAAGAATTGACTCCTGAACACCAAGTGGTGCTAGTAGGCCTACTGAATCGCAGAAGAATAAGGAAACCTGCAGACGAGTTTTATCGTAATCATACAAACATTATAAAACCTTCACATCAGTGTATGGGCAGCTTATTACATACATCTAAAACAACATTTAACGTACTGGACATGGTCGTCCTAAATCGGGTACTTATAACAGTATTCAGACTGGCGGGAATGAATGTAGAGGGAACCGTGAAGAGAGAGAAAACCAAATACCTTATTAATAAATAATAATAATAATAATAATAATAATAATAATAATAATAACAATAATAATAATAATAAAAATGAACTTACCCATTTAAATAAGACGTTGAAAATGCTCTCCAGCCTGCTGAAGGCATAGATCCACATGTTTTATTTTATTACCAAACACATTTACTTCATATACAATTAGAATATTCCCGTATATAGAAATCCTAGGATTATTAGTGGGTAACAAATAAGCATTAAATGAACATTACTACTATTAAAAGTACCTAATTTTTTTCTCTGTCTTTTACAGACATCAACATTCAAGTCCTGGTGTTCCTTTCGGTAAGTTGAAACAATAATTTTGCATTTTTAAAGGTAACAACAATAATAATAATAATAATAATAATAATAATAATAATAATAATAATAATAATAAATGTTATGATACTAATTACAGTTAACTCCGGATATAGTGAACCTCTGCGGATTTGCATATTTCTTTCACTATATCCGAGGTACACTAAATCCGAAGTGTCTCTCCCCTAATCTTAAATGGCAGGAATGAATGAAATTGTGAATAAGAAAATAAAATACTACGCAGTAATTAAAATATTTCATTTTTTGTGGAATGTTCACTCTATACTGTATACTGCTATTCACAATTTATTTACTTAAACTACTGTATGCTGCCGACCCACGTCCGCTTACGAAAGACCAACGTCACTTATAATATTCGCCTTATCTTCCAAAAAATATTTTACGCTTCAATACTTTTATACAATACATTCACTGTTCGAACACTAGAAACAGTCTGACCAGGTAAAAGTGACAAAAGCTGTTATGGTGTGAATGCCTTGGTATTTTCTGGGCCACTGAATGGAAACTGGGAGGGGGGGGTTGATGGAGTTTGAAAGCCATCGAAATCTTACCTTCATCTATGCTCTGGACATAATGTCCTCCTATTTTAATAAAAGAAGGCACTATCATTTTCCGTTGTTTCGATGCTATCCATCATAATGGAAATGTTACTGAGAACAAAAGGCAAACTTTTGACAGTGAAGGATTAGAAATAACAGTAGAGTAGTGTGCCTGAGAACAGAATGGCAACCCTTCGACGGTATAGTGAGGTAAGGTCGACACGCGTTTACAGTAGCCTACAGCTCATTGTCTAGGAATCACTAATCTTACCTTTGTCCTTTGACTGAAGGAGTAAGAAACTTAGAATGTTGTTCTCAACACATTTTTCAATGTTACACAAGATCTGGCTGCAAATAAGAATTTGTCGGGATACAACTCCTGTAAGTTAAATTTTTAAGGGTCACTATAACCTAAGCGAGGGTTCACTATGAACGGAAATATTAATGTACTTTTTAATGTATGCGGGTCGAGACCAACGATAGCTATACCCGATTGTTCACTATATCCAGAGTTGACTGTACTTAACTCTTAATAGTCTATGCAGTAGCTGATTTGTCTGTACCTTCAGCTTGTCTCGTCGGTGGTCCGGGTTCGAGCCCTGGTCAGCCTTGTGGCTTTTCATTGAAAAAACCACGATAAGGGTGTTTTCCTGAAATTTGAGCGGAGTGCATTAATTTTTTTTCTGGTATCAACAACAGTAGGATCATTGTTCATGTTTTTGTATAGACTTTTCGGCCTATGTGGCGAAGTCGGTAGAATGCTGGCCTTCTGTGCCCGAGGTTGTGGGTTCAATCCCGATCCAGGTCGATGGCATCGAAGTGTGCGTAAATGCAACAGGCTCATGTTAGTAGATTTACTACTGTAAAAGAACTTCATAGGGACAAAATTCCGGTACACCGGCGACGTAGATATAACCTCGGCAATTGTGAGCGTCGTTAAATAAAACGTAATTTAATGTATAGGCCTATAATCAGTAATTTATTTCAGCCTTTTAATTTTCTTAATATAGGAAGGATGTGTTAATTTCCAGAGCTGTGGCAATTCTTCTAATTTTTCTAGGAATGATTTTAATGAATTAATATTCTTCAAAGTGATGCCTTCAATATTTTCTTCTTCTTCCGTCATTTCTAATACAATTAAAAGCACAAAATTAAAAACAGTATAGCAAAATGTAAACAAACAATAAGAAAAACAGTAAGACACAGATACAGGACAAGTGTTTGAAACTTGAATGATGAATGATGATGCATTATATGGTGCATAATACTAATATTATCACCAGCTGAAATAAAAATTTTCAGTCAGTCTCCAATATAGTATTTCAGTAGGCCTACTTCAGTGTCAGCATTAGAATATCAGTATTAATGTTAGTATTTGAAGGTAATGATAGTATTATGAAGTTTGTCTATGAGAGCTCTTGTTACATTACTTTTTTAAGCAGACTCTTATGCATGAGTACTTGGATCTTGAACGAATCCAAAGTCATTGTCATCGAAATCAAGGGTTGTTTGAGTTACCATGCATTCCGACGTTGTACTCGGTTGTAGGCTATTACTCGTATACTGCATTCCATAATGTTTGACAGGAAACGTACAAATTGCCGACAGAGGAAGGGAGTAAGATACTTGCTAATCAACCATTGGCAGAGGTCACATTTCAGGCTTATATTGAAGTTGGACGGAGGTAGAACCTTTCAGACGAGTAGTATTCAACCAATTTTCTCCCCTTACCGCTAGGGATACTTTTTCACTCAAACTCATATCCCCAAAGTTGTTATGCTTAATTCAAAGTAGGCACAACTACATCTAAACTAAATTGAACTCAATTTGTAAATTGTTAAATATAACTCAGTTTTAAACTATGAAAAAGACAATCATGCCATTAAATACATAATTAAAGAGGTTACACAAGGTTACAAATATCATAGAAAAGAACAATTATCTTATTATATTATTAACTTCAGTGGTTGTGACGCATTAATGAGACGCCTCAGGGTGTTTTCTGCACGCCAGCTATTCGATTTTTGGCCGAATCTTCGTGAGTGCGAATATCAGAGTGATTATGGATTCAAGCGATTTATGTGTTTCGTTTTGATTGGTGTCAATTCAGAGAAACCCTGCAAAATACCTAAAGTCACAAATGAACAAGTTTTCGAACCTTATTTGCAGTGAACTATCAACGGACATTAAATTTGTAACATATTATTTTCTTTCAATTTGAAGGCAAGTTCAGGGGAACTGATGCCTGTGGTGGAAAAAGTATTTGTAATCCAAACGTGTGTATTATTTTCTTTCTCAATTTTTCGAAAAATTAAGAAAAACTGTATCCTGATTTTCAAGGTGGCATTTTATTATTTCCAAAACTCCAGCAGCAGTAGGCCTACTAACTACAGTTTATTCACTATATTCACAGTTGGAGAAACTGCAATATTCCGTTTAAGTCAATGTAAAATAAAGTTTTCTTATAAAACCCTTTCACTTTCTCACGGGCTTTAAATTGTTTTTTTTTTTTTTGTTTTTTTGTTTTTTTTTTTTGAAGCCTTGGTGTTCAAGATTGATGTCATTCATTTTGTTGAAAATATCAGACAAATAAGGTAATTGACAAATCTATCCTTCATCTTCAAAATACGTCACAAGATCAGATTTCAGTTTTGTAAGTAAATACGTTACCTCGTTTTTGAATTAAAAAGAGTGAGTCAATATGCGTTCTCGTGATAATCACTGCACCTCCGTGTGCGAAAACAGTTGAATGTGTGGATCCCATCTCGTCGCGCGTTAAAAAAAAAAAGAGTAAAATAAAAATAAATATTTTGTGTAGGCCTCAAAATCAGGAGTTATATTTCCGCGAACAAGTTTTCTCTGTGTATAATTCAATGTTGCCAAATTACTTTGGGTTAATTTCGCGGATACGAGCAACAAGATAATTTTCTAACCTGTCAGTGAAGCAGCTCCATCTGCAGACACACACACCAGCCCATGACAAATTTAATTATGTTACGAAATTATCAAGACTATAAAAATAGCCTCTCCCTTTGTATGGTCTGGTAATTGTATACATTCTAAAATTTCATCAGCAATATCACATTTCTTCACATCAACATAGCGAAAATAAATATATTTATGTAACTCGGTATCAACAGACACATCTACCGATTCAATTTGAATCGCAAAAGTTTTGTCTAATTTAATTTTTGCTGCGATTTGCTCAACATTTTGTGCCATGTCATGAATTCAACGCTCTACGCTTGTGTCAAAATTCGAAATTGTTTTTATTACTTGTAGTGGAATTTTTTGTAACACTTTTTTGTGCTATAGCCAAGCAGCCAATAACAAGAAGGGATTCAACTGCGGTATTTGGTGATTTATATTTTGCAACTAGCAATGCAACGGTAACTCATACGATGTCTCCACTGTTACCTTTGTTGATTGTGTAAAATCGTGTATCACTTTCGAATATTCAACTAGTTTCTCTTTATAATCTTCATGATTAGTCTGTGAAGTAGGAATGGTCTCATAGAGTTATTCAAAAAAGTGTGGTTGAAAATAATACAGAGGATAACAGGTGAATCACACATATTCGACAAAAAGCCATATGTAATATAAGATTCATAGTAATATCTACATTTCATACTTTTCGGTATTTTCGATTTGCTCGTAGATGATTCAACACTATTTTCACTGACATCCCGTGATAGAACAGATGATGTCGCACTTTTCACAGTCAGTGGTTCAACACTATGGTCACTTTCAGGTTTTCATCGATTTTACTTTTTCTTCATTAATGAATTTTTCCACGTCGCAAGAGAAATGAAAATATTTAGCCTACTAACCCAATAATGAGAAGAAACTGAACGTTTTAAATGTGCACTTTATTTGTCAAGTATAAGGAGTGAGATACGAGACTTTATAAGACGTAAAGAAACCAAGCCTGCATATAACAGTGATCACACACTACTGAAAGATGTTACACTCAGCTAGTACATCCCGAAGCATCGATTTTGACGAATGTCATTCTTAATATTATAGGAGCACGAATAGCATAAGAAGCGGATCTGCAAGATTTCATTTTGAGTAGAGTAATAGAATGCAATACAAATTCATTCTGAAATAAATAGTTTTCATTAACTCTGATCATTCATGAAACGTATAGGCCTATGCTTACTTAATATTTTACGTACCACCTAAAAAGTCTTCGCGAACCCCCACGTACCCCCGGTTGAATACTACCGCTTCGGATCATCAACGTCAAGATAAGTCTGGAATGTGACCTCTGTCATTGGTCGAATAGCAATTATCCTTCTCCCTTCCTCTGCCGACTATGTTTACGTCTCCTGTCAGACATTATGGAAAGCAATATAGAGTCTAGACGAAAGCGCTACTACTGCATAGGTAAACATGAGCTTCCAATTATGTCACCTGCAAACAAAAGAAAAAATAAGTATTCTCAGCGAAACAAAGGAAGTTGTGACAAAAATGCATTTTGATATTTTGGAAGAAACGTGAAGAATGTGGCTTGAATTAAATTTACAGTCAATTATCAAAGACAGATGGTCTGTTAGATAAGTCAGTTCTATGGGTTACAAAGAAGATATACAAAATAAAATCTGGAAATTTTTTTGGAAAATTTTCTTCTCTGAAGTACAGACTGAGGACCGTCACTAGATGTAATTTACATGACGTGTTCAATAAAACTGTAAGCCGCCAAAATGCGCAAAATTTTTACTTCATTAATAGGCAGAGACCAGCTGAAAGTATTCATCAGAAATTAGGATCTTCAACAAACTTTTCATTAATTTGTACAAGAAAATTTTATTGTAAACCTATTTCTTTAACACATTTATAAATAACGTGCACTTATTTTCATTAATAACAGTGTTAAAAAGTAGGAATAGGCTATGTGTGAAATTTATTATCTCATTTTAATACACTTAAATATATCAATGCTGTTTAGGTAAATAACTTTCTTGCTGTAATTAATTAGTGTAAATATTTAAAATTTAATTAGAAAACTTGAAAATATGTTTTTGACAATTATGTTCACACTCTTTCCTATAAGATAACTAATAGCAATGTGTTTAAATTTAACTTTTGTCGTTCTTGAGAAATTTTTCTTTTATGGGATAAGCCATTTTACCTAAACACCATTGATATGCAAATTTTATTATACATTGTGCTCCATAGTCATGGTGGAGTTTCAGAGGATTATATGTTTTGAATGATTAGACGTAGAAATGTAATATTGGTGCCAGATGAAAATAACTCTAAAACATTTTCGTCTTTTAGTTTGAGACATTGGAGGAAACAAAAGACGATAAAAATCGAACAAATACAATAATTTTCATTGTTACAATTAATTATACAAGATGGATTGCCTAAGAAAAATGCCATTTTTTTTTTTGCTGGTAACTCTATAGCATCTATTAATGCTTTATGGTTGTGCTAACAGATGGAGTTACTTGTCACCAATGTGACGCTGAAACGTGTGTTCAGGTTACTGCCCAGCGACAGTCCTGATGTATTTTATATTTTTTGATGATTGGCTAATTAATATTAACCCGGCACACTCACAATCATACAAATTTCCAGACTCTATACACCCAGGTAATTTTTCTTTTTCAAGAAAAATTCACCGAGCACCGATTCCGGGAATTGAACCCAGGACCTCCTGATCTGAAAGCCAGCATGTTGACCAACAGATCACGGAGGCAGTCAACCATGTGTTTTGTGGCTGGAAAAATTTGAATCTGTAACTCGTATACGACGTGATTTGGTAGCGTATTTAACGAAGAACCACGGCACGAGAATAATATTCGTCGTTGGGATAGACAGTTAAGAGAGACTGGAACCCTATTTTAGAAAAAGCGTACTGGAAGATAATCGGCAGTTGATAAAACGGTAGAAGCCATCCCGAAGAGCATTTGTTCTGTCACAAAGATTTTTGAAGTTAATTCCTATGGAATTTAATTGTACCTTTATCATATTTAAGAAAAATGTTGGGAAAAACGTATTGAAGCCATATTTTGAGTAAAGTGACTTTTTTATTACTGTGATTTTAAAAATAAAGATCCATTACTTTTAGTGACGATTATATCTCATGTTTATCTTTATTTGTAGGCCTATATTATATTAAATATGAACAAAGTAAACTAAATAGGGTAATTAAGGCTAAATCGCTGTACACGGAAGATGACATGCTCAAAATAACTTTTTTCAAATTCAGGATGCTGAAAATGTATAGCTAATGTACAGATGAAACAATCTGGAAATCGGTTTTCTATACTATCACAGGAGTTTCACTTTATAATTAGAAAATAAAAATACCTCTTATATAACATCCAAATTACGTGTTTATTATTGTTTATTAGCTATTACAGTACTTTCTGTGTTTTAGTAGTTTTTTCTCGATTAGTAGATACTTAACTCTACGTCATTCACCTAAGCGTGACGAGTCCAAGCTATAAGTCCTTTTTCCGCGAACTTCATAGCACCACATGTTGATGATGATGATGATGATGATGATGATGATGATGATGGTGATGATTAATCAAGCCATAGTGAACTGCCGATAGGGAAACAGGACTTTCCGGCGAAAACCTATCACGATTTCCAATTGGGCCGACCGTGATTCGAATCTAGATTACAAGAGTGAATAGCCGACATTCTAGCCTTCAGGCTAACGGTGTGTGTATTTTGACAGTATAAATGCAACAGTTTGAGTGCTATAGCTCGATTGGCACGCCTGCTGTGTATTAGTACCTTGTTATGGTAGCGATATGAATCGCCACAAAGTCTCTGAGATCGTCTTGGCTACGAGACACACAACTGGAAATATTACATTACACAACTTCTTGTTGGACGTTCCGGTGCCTCCAACACTCTGACACGTGGCCCTCGCTCCATCGACCAGTGAATGAGTTCGATAACACAATCCACATAACCGTTACGCCGCAGTTGTGCGTGGCTCGCAAGTGGGACAAAAACTTTAAAACGGTTGTGCCAACTTTCCACATATCTATCTATTTTAATCAATAGATCCTATTGGCGCTTCATTTGGAGGTTCTTTGTTCGTACTCATGTTCATTAAAACTTGAATCATTAGTGTCCTTACAGATCATTATGTAGTTTGTAAGTAACATATGGCAGTGAGATCGCATGTTTAACTGCAGTCATGGCATCGTCATGACTAAGGAACAAACGATAGCCAGGCAGCATTATGATAACCTGTGTTGTCTTAGATGGAGGTCCTGAGTCATATCCTATTACGTCACAAGAGTCCCATGGTATGCCCATTAAACATATTCTCGAAACCTCAATACAGTCGGACCTTAGTATTTTTCTGCAAGTCAACTTCCCTGACATCCTGATTCATGATTTACCTACAAAGGCGTCATTTAAGAGGGACAGGGTAGGGCAATTGCTTCTCTGAATTTAAGATATAAAAATAATTGAGTAGTACTATTAAAAAATTGAGAACAGCACTTTTTCAGTCCTAAGGTGCATAAACGCTTAAGACATTAAATGTTCAAATGTAACCAAGACATCCTTTGCTACATTAGTGATTATTATCTGTTACAAATAGAAGTACAGCTTTTTATTAGTTTAAACTTGGCCTAAAATCTGTATGCAATGCCTATACACTTCACTTTTGTGATTCGAGTTTCACATATTGCGGATAGATGGCAGTCTGTGACCCATTTTCAAGCTGCACACCACTTTGGTCGGTCATGCTATGCATGATGTGTATATCTGTGGAGAGTTATGTCGTGTAATAGGGTGAGCGTATGTGTAGGCCTGTAGGTGTGTTCGTGTTCGTGTAAGTGTAGTATAGTGATGATGATAAAGATGAGGAAGGGAAAAGGGGAAACCCGTTGCCAACACGTAGCCTACTCCTGCCGATTAGCACAAGTGGGCGGCCAGACTTAACGTCCCCGTCCGACGGACGAATCACTATCAACAGTGACATGTGCACTGCGGAGAGATTTGGGATTTAACCCAGGCATATTGTTGCACAATCCAGTGATTAGAAGTTGTGCATCGCTATCTATCCTAGTCCCGAGATAGACATTTTACACGAAAATATCTGACCCCGCCGGAAATAGAATCCGAGTCGGCTAGTCTTGAGGTAGACGCGCTACACAGAGCTAAGTCGGCGGACTTGACCTAAAATGTCTTCACCAATGTGTGTTCGTAGCAAGTGCATATATAGCCTAAATTACGAATCGTGGAATAATATGTAGAATTTCCATGAGATGTCAAAATTAGGCCTATGTGTGAAAACTCGAAATGTTTGTGAGGTTCGATAAACATGACCATAGAAACATGATAGGCCTACCAGCCTTAAATTATTTATGACTTAAAATAATAATCATAAGTACTGTACTTAAGAAATTGAGAAAAATATTGACTTTAAAAATAGGTATATCTTTATTACATTTGATTTCATGGTTTAAATCTATTTTATTGGTCAAGTTCACCACAAGAGCCAAGTTTTCTCAGTTTACGGTACAGAAACTAGGTGACATGGAATAAAGCATATATATCGTATAAGATTTAGCATAAAAAATATTGCCCACTACAAGCAAAAACTGAAATGACGCCTGTGTTTGTCTATGAACTTAAATATTTTCTTGACACTTTGTCGGAAGGTACAAAACTGTGACTTTTCACTGAAGGAGAACCTCCAAAGTTTCAATGTTTCGAGGAGTATAGGCACCAAACCAGTTCATTATCATGCTTACTATTATAGAATTTTTACTTTGTCCACGCATCCGTGTCAGCCTAGATGGATGGTGCAGTTAGACATGTTACTGGATTGTAAACAGTGAAATGAACATAAAACTACAATGTTCGAATCTTTCAGGAAGTCGGCCTGGGCAGCGTAGTCGGTATAGCGCTGACCTTCTGTGCTCGAGGTTGCGGGTTCGATCCCGCCCCAGGTCGATGGCATTTAAGTGTGCTTTAATGTGAAAGTCTCATGTCAGTAGATTTACTGACATGTAAAAGAGCTCCTTCAGGACAAAATTCCGGCACACCAGCGACGCTGATATAACTTCGGCAGTTGCGAGCTTCGTTAAATAAACCATAATTTTATAATTTTCTTTCAGAAACTCATATTCAATCCTCAGAGAAGAATAAAGAAGTGTCCCGGTATAAAATATTTGTGGACCTAGAAAAGGCGTTTCGCAGAGTGGATTGAAATAAATTTATAGGGATGCCGAAGAGGATTGGTGTGGATTGAAAAGAGAGGTGGTTGTTCACTGTTATTTAGTCAAAGTCATATAGGACAAGAAATGTCAGAAGGAAATGAAATAGGGGCAGGAGTAAGACAAGGATGCCCTTTATCACCTACTCTGTTCAACATTTACTTGGAGTATTTAGTGAACTGTTTTCAAAATATGGGAGGAGTGATAGTAGGATGAATAATAACAATGTGAATAAGATTTTCTGCTGATTATATGGTGTTGTTGGCATACGAAGAGACGATACTAAGGGATATGCTACTGGAGCTAAATAACAGCTGTGAGCAGTATGGAATGAAGATAAATGCAAACAAGACGAAAGCCATGATTATCGGAAGAAAAATAAAGAAGGTAAATGTGCGAATTCTAAATCAGGCAGTAGAGAAAGTAGGCAACTTCAAACACTGGGATGTACTATAAGCAGTAACATGAGCTGTTGCCAGGAAGTCAAATGGAATATAGCAATGGTGAAGGAAGTTTTTAATAGAAAAAGGACCATCTTCTCCGGACCTCTGGAAAAATAACTTAGAAAGAGATTAATGAAGTGTTTCGTGTGGAGTGTGGCATTGTGTGGGGTAAAATCATGGACATTACGACAAAGTGAAAAGAAGCGACTAGAAGCATTTGAAATGTTTCTATGAAGAAAAATGGAACATGTGGAATGAACAGCCAGAATAAGAATTGAAGCTGCGTTGGACAGAATGGGTGAAGGAAGAATGATGCTGAAACTGATCAGGAAGAGGAAAAGGAATTGGCTGGGTCACTGGCTCAGAAGAAACTGTCTACTGAAGGATACCTGGAAGGTATGGTAAACGAGAGAAGAGTTCGGGGCAGAAGACGAATATCAGGTAATAGACGACTTTATGATATTATAGGATTATATGCGTAGACTAAGAGGAAGGCAGAAAATATTAAAGATTCGAGAATGCTGAGTTTGCAGTGCAAGACTTGCCCTTGGAAGGAAAACTATGAATGAATAAATGTAGGATGTGATATTTTCAGAAGAAACATAAAATTAAACATATAAAAATGCCTCGCATAATTAACACACAGATGAAGAAGTTATGGTAATTTAATTTTCTTTTCACAATAAACAGACTGTATCAATATATATATGAGTCTATTTCACGCACGAGTTCAAAGAAAGCTTTAGTCCGAGCCTTATGAATATGCAATTCTGTTGCTAAGGTTGTCTTCGCTGCTTCTGTTTTGGTCAATTAAATTCTTTCTCTTAGTTGTAGACACACTGAACACAGATCGGATTTTGGAAATCCAAAACCGAAATTATAATTTGTATTGAATATCATTAGTTTTCTTTCACGAGTACATTTTCTTCAATTTCACAGTTTACATCTTCCACAAACCATTGATACTTAACTCTGATGGAAAATACTTTTGGTTACTCTTTCTCCTGCAGTTACGTGATTCTATACACTTAAGAGAATGGATGAACTGCGTGACACTTCCTTTTTTTTTTTTACTTCATACTCTGCTTTATTCCGAAAACAGCCCCTATTTTCATAAACTTTCCCAATATTATGGCATTTTTAGTAGGGCCTACTGTTAATACGTCTGACCGTTATATCGATAATATTTAGAAAACAATCTCTGCATACTCGAATTAAGTTATTCCCTCTATTTGACACGAAATATTATCTTCTCAGAATAAGTTCACTTCTCAGCTGTCCTTTGTTTTCTACACATTTTGTGCGATTGAGAATAAAGGGACTTTGAGCATCTTCTTGGGGCTTTAGATATTACGTAATATTTATCCAAAATACAATCATGAAGGTTACAAATTTTATGCCTGTAAGTCAATGAAAATACAATATATTAAGCATTTCCATGGTAATATCATATAATATCTTGGAAATGCTTAATGTATTGTACTTTTATTGACTTTTTATTTCCATGATACTATCATATAATATCATGGAAATGCTTAATATATTGTATTTTTATTGACTTTTTATTTCCATGATACTATCATATAATAGGCCTATCATGGAAATGCTTAATATACTGTATTTTTATTGATTTACAGGCATAAAATTTATAATCTTAATGGTTGTATTTTGGATAAGTATTGATACTATGCGCTTTGTAAATACAAAAACAAAAAAAGGTAAAATAACATTAAAGATACGAAAACCGCAGTATTGGGGACGCAACATTCATACTAGTCATTGCTATGTACAGCCTTAGAAACAGTTGATGGCCTACAGATATTTTCAAAGTCCCAGAAAGACGGCACTCTGCATGATCATAGGACGAGTGACCAGAGGCCCGTTTCACAATCCAAACAAATTACAAATTAACAAATTACAAATAACAAGTAAAAGATTATAAATGTTTGTACTAAATTGTGTTTCACAATGCTATCTTACTAATGTGTAAAGTTTGACGAACTTTACAAAATCAGTTAAAGAAATTTACAAACAAGTTGGTTATACAATATCGCCAACGACAGTTTACAAAAATCGCTAAGGAGCAGAACTAAAGTCACTGTATTTTTACCACTATCGATATATATATATATATATATATATATATATATATATATATATATATATATATGTTTATATTTTGTACTAAAACAGATTATTCTAAGCTTGCTGATTCATATTTAACCAACAGAAAATATGAAGTATTGTTAAAAAAATTAAAAGTATTTAGATTTTTATATATTGGCGACAATGGAGTTTCATGTAATGTGATTGGTCGAGTATACCAATACGTCTATTATTTAAATGACCAAAGTTAGCGCCAAATTCAGTCAAATGAGTAAGTAACAGATTTGATCCACGTACAATAAAATAATTACAATGACTACCACAAAATCAGGTTCATTTTTTATGTTGATCCATTAGTATTTATTAATGTTGCATCCATAACCTCACAAACATTAGTGATCCCAGCAGCAGCATAAAAATTCTGTGCTGCAATAAATAACATTTTGGCAATCAAAAACCTGCCTCGAATTTAACTCTTTTAACAACATCATCTACTCTGTGGCACTGTTGCACACTGATATCTTAGAAAATACGTGCTTATTTGCTAACTCACGGAACTGACAGCTAGTATATTAAACCAATGTAGAACAATACAGTTCTCGCTTTGAGGTTAGAGCACCACTTTTCCATGTTGGATGTGATGTCCCATATCTTGTAGAAGAGATTCCAACGAAACGGGGTTCGAAACGACTTCAGAATACTGCGTAAGTAGTGTCGTTATTGCATTATTGAATTAATTTATTTTTGGTGCAGGGAACTTCTCTTTTAAGTGCGAGTATTTATTAAATAGCCTACAGCCTTCGTATATACTGTAAATACTTACGCGGTATTCTGAAGTATAACGCGGGACTCATTCGAAACCTTTCATTAAATTCATACAATGGTACGAACGTGTTATTAATTCTTGGCCGGAAAATTTTACATATACGTCTTTGTTTGATTAGGCCTAAATTCAATATCTTCGTCTGAGTCATTAGAACTACTTAACATCAAAACTGCTTTAGTTTAATTCTTAATATTACCCAGGTACTCAAAAATTATTTTAATAAAGACATCTTTATTACATTTATTCAGAATTTTTTGCAATATCAAACTTTACATATCTCAGAGCTATTGTAGAAAATGTGCTAACTTTATAAGTAAGTTTACACGTTTGTAAAATTACCCCTCATTGTGAAACGGAATACTTATAAAGTGCGCAAAATTCAATTTGTAAAGATTTGATTTCCTTTGTAGAGTTCAACATTACAAACAAAGATTGCGAAACAGAAGTTTACAATTTAGAGGCAAAGTTTACAATTTACAAAGATTATAAACATTGTGAAACAGGCCCCAGGTTAACGAGAGATCCACTATAATTCGTTCCATAATATCTGACAGGATAAGTAAACATTGCTGGCAGAGAAGACAAGTATAATTGCTATTCAGCCAATGGCAGAGGTCTCATTCCACGTTTGTCTTGAAGTTGAGTGAGACTAGAAGGCTTCAGACCACCAAACTTCAAGTCAAACGTGGAGTCAAGCCTCTGCCATTGCTTGAATAGCAATTATACTTCTCTCCCCTCTGCCGACAATATTTACAATATTTAGTGTACATAAGTAGTGCGATAAAGATTGTAAATGAAACGAAACGAAAGAAAGAAAAACAAGAGAGAAAAATACATGGCAGCAGGATCGAACACACGACCTACTGCATGGGAAGCAGACCGACCGTGGTCTGTATGAAGCGATGCAATACTCCAGGACTTACTTTAATCATGAAATTAGACATTAACTTGATTTAGTTTAATTTAATGAGATGGTTTACATTAGTTGTAGAAATAAACCATCTTGTTATGTCCTGTGATTTATGAATGAAGTAATGGAGTGTGAAAATCGTTATTCATTGCTATATGTGACCTACTTTCTTTTATTAATATATTATGTTTAATTCTCACATTGTTGTCGAGATGGTATGGGCTGAACTGAAACGGAGGAAGATAGAAAAATATCTAAATGTTTTAATTCTCCAGTCGAGCCAAGTATTAACTCACAGGTGTTGGGTATAAGTTGTTCCACATAAAAAAATTAATGTAGTCAGGTAACATATATAAAACTTAGCGACGTTATTTAAAACAAAATTGAAATCCTCACCTGTTCTGGAAATGAACCCCCAACTTCGTAAGCGAGTACGTTACTGACTGCCCCAGCGGGACGGACAGTACAGGGACTGCACGAATACAAGCTTCAGCCTCCCGACTTGAACTCAAGAGAGACAACATACACACGAATTTACTGGTGTGTATCGCTCTTCAGTTCTTAATTTTTTCACCACGAAGAGTCGGGCCATCAACAATTTTATTAGCATTGTTTCCAAGGCTGTACATCATTATAATTAATATTAATTTCCATATTTTCACATTTTCGATAAATAGTCCATTATGGACTGGTAGGCAATGCGTACCAAACAAATTCATTTCAATACTCATCTCCGTCATTACTTTCATTACGTGGACACTGATTGATATTGCTATTATGCCACATTCGCAAAATATAAATCTATCACACAGTTGAAAATGTACTCACACTAGATTATGTTTCATTTTTTAGCAACCTGAAAAAAAATCAACATATTATGTGCTGCAGTAAAAGCACTTTCTCTTTCATCTAATTCACATTTTGACTGTTTTCTATATTCATCGACACTTAATCTTTTTGTAGGCCTACCGTATCTTAATAATTAATAACTTAAGACTTATAATCTAGAAATTACAGCCGCCCAACTTTAAGCACATCGTAACTCGTAGGCCTATATAATATAAGTGTATAATAAAATACAGGGTGTTTAAAAAATACGGGGCATAATTTCAGGTATGTATTTCCCACATGTAGACAATCAAAATAGTTCATTACAACATGTGTCCGGAAATGCTTTATTTCCGAGTTATGGCCTTCACAACATTGAAATTCACCGGAACGTTTTTCTTTCCGCAGGTCGTTGCCGTCAAAGGAGACATTAAGAGCGCATTCTGACAGTTCATTCCGAGGCGAAGGTTACATTCAGTGTTGTGTAGGCGTTAGACTGTGCGACATGTATTCAAATCAAGAGCTGGCAGAGATACACTTCATGTACGGTAAGGCGGACGGCAATGCTGCGCTGACTCGTCGTTTGTACCAGGAGAGGTACCCACAGCGACAATGTCCAGATCGGAAGACATTTGTACGTCTCCATTACCGTCTGTGCGAGTATGGAAAATTTAACTCTCCTGGTTTGGGAAGGGGACCAAGATCTACAACTCCAGAAGTATAGGAGGAGATTCTGGAGGCTGTGAACATGACTCCTTCTATCAGCACACGAAGGGTAGCGTTGCAAGTCAATGTTCCTCATACGACTGTCTGGAGACTTTGAAAGAGTATCAATTGTATCCTTATCATTTGCAACATGTACAGGCCCTGTCACCAGCAGATTACCCTGCACGAGTTAGGTTCTGTCAGTGGTTCTTGCAGCAGTGTGGTGTAAATCCGAACTTTCCTGCCTTAGTATTATTTAAAGATGAAGCACAGTTCACACGAGATGGCGTAACAAATTTCCACAATCAGCATGTATGGGCGTATGAAAACCCACGTGCAACTGTTCCATCGCATCACCAGGTGCGGTTCTCCCTCAACATGTGGGCCGGTATCATTGGTGATCGATTAGTTGGACCCCATGTACGTACTTGTAAACAGACTTACGGGGCAGGCCTACACAAACTTCCTGGAAAACACCATACCTCATGTTTTAGAAGACACTCCACTGATCAATCGTCAACACATTCACTTCTTGAATGATGGCGCTCCTGCACACTTCAGTCGTACGGCTCGCCGGTACTTGGATCGAAGGTTTCTTGATCGATGGATAGGTAGAGGTGGCCCAATTGCTTGGCCTCCACGCTCACCTGATCTGAACCCTCTCGATTTCTACTTGTGGGGCCATTTAAAATCATTGGTTTATTCGTCTCCGGTGCCTGATTTGGAATCCCTTCGGAATCAAATTGTGGCATTTTCTGAGGACATACGCAATACTGCTGGAGTTTCGGATCGTGTTCGCAGGTCAATGAGACATCGATGTGAGGTCTGTATTCAAGCAGGAGGTGGACATTTTGAACATCTTCTGTAATGACAACGACCTGCGGAAAGAAAAACGTTCCGGTGAATTTCAATGTTGTGAAGGCGTAACTCGGAAATGAAGCATTTCCGGACACATGTTCTAATGAACTATTTTGATTGTCTACATGTGGGAAATACATACCTGAAATTATGCCCCGTATTTTTCAAACACTCTGTATAATACACTAGTTCAATTGTGATACCATTGAGTATGAATTGTGCCTCGTCAGAACAGACAAAGTTCCCTGGACTTCACATCCTCGCGCAAAATGTTTTCAAACTACTCACAGTACTCAATTCGTCGATAAGGATCGTCTTCATTCATTGTATGCAGCGATCTTGGAATGTACACCTTCCATTTTACAGTCTTCAAAATTCGTTGTACTCTTGATCGACTGACTCCGGTTTCACGTGCACACTGTTTCGCAGACTTCTGTGGTGAACGTGTAAATTGTTGTAACATTACTGCGGAGGTAGTTGCAGTTATTACTGTTCAAAGAGTTTGTAATACTTACTAGAGACACATACCCGTGAGTGGCAGGCAAGAAAAATGTCACAAATTGAATCGGCTAGCATCCGCCATTAAAGGGAGTGTTTGCGGCTCAAAATTCGAAAACAGTACCACAATACATTGATGTAGCCAGGTGATAGACACTGTTTTTAACATCTTTTACAAAGGATGAGTCGTGATGAAATAAACATGAATGCAGAGGAGGGCTATATTTATTAAAGTATTATAATGGTTCATCTTTGGAGATATTCTAAAAAATAAATT
Source organism: Periplaneta americana (assembly GCF_040183065.1). NCBI lineage: Eukaryota > Metazoa > Arthropoda > Insecta > Blattodea > Blattidae > Periplaneta > Periplaneta americana. The sequence continues at coordinate 13,726,471 of NC_091128.1, read as the reverse complement.
AAATCACCCATATACACTCGGGATAAGTATGTGAAATAGTGAATAATGGCAATGCCAACATTAATTTTCAGTATTACTAGTAGTGTTTTAAGGACATAATAATAGATATTTACTGTAATATTTCAAGTGATCTATATTTCAGTCCTTTCATACAAAGGAAGAGGAAGGTACATGGTGCTTAGAAAATATTTAGTGGTGAAATATGAGATCATAAAAATTCTGGAAACAGATTTAAAATATAATGAGAATAAATTTTATCATAAAACAATCTATTCATTGTGTAATTTATGACCACCAAGTTAAGGTCAGTACAGACTTTTTAATACAATTAGTAGCGGTAATACTAGACCTAGTAGTAGTGGTAATAGGCCTAGTAGTAATGGTAATAGGAGGCCTAGTTTCGATAGTAACTTATTAGTAGGCCTAGTAGTAGTGGTAATAGTAGGACTAGTAGCAGTAGTAATAGTAGGCGTGTAGTAGTGGTAATAATAGACCTAGTAGTAGTGGTAATAATAGACCTAGTAGTAGTGGTAATAGTAGGCCTAGTAGTAGTGGTAATAGTAGGTGTAGTAGTAGTGGTAGTAGTAGTCTAGTTTTTGTGGCAATAGTAGGCCTAGTAGTAATGGCAATAGCAGGCCTAATAGTGGTAATAGTAGACCTAGTAGTAGTGGTAATAATAGGCATAGTAGTAGTGGTAATAGTAGGCCTACTTTTTGTGGTAATGGTAGGCCTAGTAGTAATGGTAATAGTAGGCCTAGTTTTGGTGGTATTAGTAGGCCTAGTAGTAGTAGTCATAGTAGACCTAGTAGTAGTGGTAATAATAGGCCTAACTAGGCCATAAGCTATATTTTCACCAATTTCTTTGCATTTAATACAACCAAAAACTAGAAGTACATACTGTACAATACGGAAATTAGATGATTAATTCATTTATTGTGAAACAAAACAGTTTTAGACAGATATAGTCTGAGGATTTTCTTATGCACTCTGCTATTATAATCCACTGTAATATGATGGCACCTAACTCTTACAGACATTGTTGAAACCAACCTTATAAACCTGATTAATGTGTTTCTGGAAAAACTTTATCCAAGAAATATTCCGACATTCTGTAAACACATTCAAAGGAGGAACTGCATTTGGAACATTCTTCCAAATATTAAGATATGTATGCTTTCCTGAGCATCCTACAATAGTAGCTATGTTCGAACAAATATTTGCGGCGCAGTATTTCACCATTTTCTTATTATTTCCCTTCAAGTGTACTTATATTTATTCGTACTTCTCAATAAGCATGAACTGCTCGCACTCCCGGCGAAGCATCAACTCCTTTTAATGGCGGCCGAATAGCGGTTCAAATTTTGTACGCGAAACTAGCGCCGTTGGTATCTCTGGTTATATATTACAAACTCTTTGTTACTGTTATAGGTCCCCCGAAAGGTCCTTTATGAAAGTCGTTAACAGTACCACTGGCTCCGAATTTGTCCCGAATACGGGCAATTGTTAGACATGTTGGGGGCATTGTTTGAAACTCGTTCCAACATTGTCGCCGTACCTCCCTATTGTTTTCAAACTTAAAATACCACTTCAAAATCGCTTTCGTTGTTCGAACACCCTTACAGCCGCCATTTTGTTTTCACACTACACCTGAGCGCTCATCTGGTCACTGCCAACTAACAACATTAACGTACAATTTCTCCGGAAATGAGAATTTTATCTCAATTTGTTCCAAAGTTATTGATGAACAAACAGTGTATACATTTTTTTGCAACTCAGATAATTACACTGCATCTACAATTTTTAAATATCAACCTAATCTTTTCAACTTTTTTTTTTTTTTTAATTTATTGATTTTGAGAGGACCATCCTGAAAGATTACCGCAGGTAAGCTGTTCCAGTCTACTATTGTATGGTTTACAAAGGAAAATTTTGTCACGTCTGTTCTTTGTTTTCAGCATTTAAACTTCATAATATAATCAGCACTGCTGAAGTATGATGGTGTCACTAATCTAGCATTGATGTCGGTCCATGCTTTGTGTGCCATTTGTGCCTTAAACCACGCACTCAGTCTGGATTTTCGCCTTTTATTATCTCTTCACCATGTCCCTTCGCTATTTTGACAAATTCTCTGCCATACGTTGGAATTTTTTCTATTGAATCAATTTGGGTTTATCTGTAAGGATTCAAACCTACCGTTCCATATTCCACTATTAGGCGAACAAGAGTTTTGTACGCTAATTCTTTTGATTTTCAGTTAACTTTCTTAAGAATATGCATAGAGAAATGTAGTGCTTTCCAGGTTTTCCAGTTAATAAGTACAATTTGTTGGTTCTTTGATCCCCCAAAACAAATATAGCAATCCCAAACTTGGATTATCATAACACAGAAAATATGCGTATGTATTACAAGTTTCCTATACAATGACGTACCGGTACCTAGTTGTTCACATAATCAAAGAGCGTATTCCGAATCTCACCGGTGAGCAATCCGATGGCATCACGGTGTTCCGAATTCCACCGATGACGTCATTGATGCTCCACCGGTGTCGCACCGATGCCATGAACTTGCAGAGGTGGTGGCAGTCTCCATCAGCCGCCATCAGTGAATCTGATTGGTTCTTGTATAGGGCGGGAATTAGCAGACGAATGACATCGTGCACTGTTGTGTCATGGCGGTGTGTTCTGCTGTATTGTTTGTAGTGAGCACAACGTAAAAACAACATGTTAATGGCTTATGAGCGAACATGTCAACAGACCAGTTATTACTACCGGTTCAAGAAATAATTTGTTTATGATCTCTTTTCTTTGAACGAGATAGCAGTACGGAAATTTCGCAAAATTTTGCTAGCGTAGCTCAGATAACAAGTAATACAGTCGCTATGACAGCCATCGATCCTTCCAGCAGTTTTGTTCCTATTCCTCTGCAGCGTGACGTCATTGTTGTCCACCGGTCCGGTGAGATTCGGAATACGCTGATCAAAGCCTTTGAGTAGGCGCATAATTCCTTTATAAAGTTAGTGAAAGACTTCCGCAATATATGTTCAGCACTTCCAATGGCCTCCGACACCTTGGAAGGGCCGATGGAATGGATCCTGTCCTGCTTGTTCACCTTCGTTGTATGATTTTAGGGCGGGAGGTAGCCTCCATTGGATGAGCCACGTGCGGCCTGTGGGCTGGTATACCTCATCCTCATTCATTTCATAAATTCGGAGTGAAAAATAGGCCTCAGTATGGCGACGTGCGAAGGGTCGTTCCTTACTCGCCCTTAGCCACCGTCACCTAACCAAACCTATGTAATATAGTGGCCTCAGAGTGGTATGTCATACATTTATCTGTGTATATTTCTTCTTTCAATATGTACGAGTATTTATAAATGTTAATATATTTACTGTCTGCTATTATTATTATTATTATTATTATTATTATTATTATTATTATTATTTATTATTATTATCATCATCGTCATAATCATCATCATCATCATCATTCAGGTTCTCAAGGTATCCAACACTTTAATTTTTAAAGATGTTTGTTTAAATTCGTAACCAACATTTATAAATAGCGGACGTTCCTAATCTTATAGGTAACACAGGACAAGCTTACAGCTTAAGAAAACGCAAAGAAAAAAAAAAAAGAGGGACGCAAAGGATATAGATCTAGTTCCCATGTGGAAGAGACAAATTTCCACTTTTCTGCCTGGAATCCAATCTGGTTTGGTTACGTAAGTTTGTCTAACTACCTAGGTGTGAAATATTTAGCCATGTTGGACAATTCAAATCTCCGATGGCCTGTGTAATGACATGTAGCTCAATAAAAATTCATATCAAGTGAATATAGAATATGCAGTGTTCTAGTTACATATATTAACTACGGCCTGTGTGAGGAATTGGAAAGTAGCAACGTGTTACATAATTCCTTGCACGCTGCTTTCTATTCAAATAAAAAAATTTAAAGTTATCACATTAAGAACTCTGTAGAAAACTACTTTGATATTACTGTGTCAGCGACAAAGAGAATACGTTAGTCGGACACAATCATCAAGGGTAAATGCAACATAAAAATCACAAGTAACAGGTCTGATGATGGTGGTGGTGGTGATAATGATGATGATGATGATGATAATGAGGAGGAGGAGGAGGAGGAGGAGAAGGAAATAAACACTTTAGCCCTATTCTTCGAGATATATTGCTAGCTACGAGTACTATGCCTCCAAGTTCATTGAATAGGCCTACTCTATATTTATAGAAACTTACAAAGTACGTAGGCCTAATGAAGCTTCAGAGATATGAAGTATATAATCTGTTTTTGCTTTTCTCTATTTCTCTCATATCCTCACACTTCCTCACTCACAGTCTTATAAACTTCTACTCACACTCATGCAGTCATCACTCTCTCATTCATACATTCTGTCGTGTGTACTCACGGATACTTTTATATAATGTGGAACATTATAAATGAAGGCAAACCGAACATCACTAACAGAAATCCTCTAGAAATAAACGAATTAGAACACAATGGAGTTAATAATAATAATAATAATAATAATAATAATAATAATAATAATAATAATAATAATAATAAATTAAGCTTCCATTATGAAAAAGTTGCCAGATTTTACAAAGCGTATTACATATATAATTTGGAACCACACCTAAAAGGTAAAATGGTTTACGGTTAGGGAATCGAATATACAAAACGTCAGAAAAATTTGCACCTAAGTAGCGTTTGTGCTCATTTACGGTAAAGAAAGGGATAGTATCATCGGATATGTTAGAATGATTTGAATGACATATGAGGGACTCACAACCAGAGTGGACCAAGTCCACCGGTGATCACTTTGTGGATTAATATAATCTCGGATGAAGAAAACTTAGATTTATTCATTGCCATAACAAACAAAGTCTATACTTATTTGTTACTCCACAGAGGGCAGCATTTCCTATGGAGAGTGAAGGTTGGTAAGTGTGAGCCAGGAACTTTAAGACTCAATATCTCAGAACTATTCCAGATGGACTTGGCCCACTCTGGTTGTTAACCCCTAATATACCGCGAGAAAAATAATAGTACGGATTTATTGGCATTTATATCTAAACCAATCAATAGCCATTGGTTAAGATAACTTGAAATTTCCATTATCACTTCCATACAAGTGATTTCTCAATATCAGAACCGATCCTTTGAGGGCACTAATGGCTATTTCCTTCACAATGCTGTGTGTTAGCCCCAGGTTTTTTACATTTGTTGGCAAAGAAGGAGGGTATGGTACCTCGTGCTCCCACCATCAGACCTATTACATCAATGTGCGACAGGCTATATTTATCTTTATAGAACCGGATTGTTGGTTCATAGATTTGTTTCTTTTCACTGTCCACCTCATGCGGTTGATCTGCATGTGTCTCAAATCTGATGGTGGGATCGAGAATGTATGCCAAGTTGTTCTTAATGGCAATGATATCAATTCGCCGAACACTTCCTTGTGTGGCTAGTCCCTGCACCTCTTGATGGACTGTAAACCCTACTTCCTTCAGTGCCTCGGCCAGCATAGAACAGACAGCATGGTTACGGATGTTGCGAAGGGCCTCACTATAGGGGCAGAAGCCAAGGATATGGGGAAGAGTTTCAATCTCGCTGAGACAGCGCCTACAGTGGGTACCATCCCGACTTCTACCCGGCACAGCTCGGACCGGAGCGACATAGCCTACCATTTTAAGGGCATCTATCCATTCCGAGAGGGTTAGACCTTTGTGATTTATTATCCAGCTGCTTGCTGGGGGAACTCTTTGTTAAGAATCACTCCTTTAACCTTTTGTTGTAATGTACACCAATTTTCAAATTCTTTTTCTCTTAATACGTCTCTAACTTTTCGAGAGTCCACAAAATGTTGACGATTATTTAAAAAAGAATTAGCAGGAGTAATTTAAGGCTATTTAAACATGTTTTACTCTTCTCAATAAGATCCCTAGTGGAAGTAATGTAAGGATAATTAGTTTTGTGTAATACCCTTAAACCGTTAATATGTTGTAGCTTGGATTCCCAGAGTACTCTAAAAAGACCGAGACCTTTATATTTACGATGTATATATACCATAGAATCGGGTGTATCAGCTGGTAGGTCTAAAATTTCTTTGAGATTGCTCTTAATAATTCTATCAGCGTTATCTAAAAAAGGTATTGAGTATTGTATTCAAGGGCATTGTCTGAAATGTGTAGTTTAATGATGGGTAAATTGAGGAATTTAATATACAAACTTTTGATCTGGATGTAATAAAGGCTAAAAAATTAATAAATCAAATCTAGTTCTCAAGTCGTTTAAAACGGTTTGGGAATCGAATATACATACGTCAGAAAAATTAACGCCTAAGTAGCCTACATGCTCATTTGCAGTTAACCATGTGATGGCGGTATCATCAGAAATGCTTAATTGATTTGGTTGCAGTTTACCGCGAGAAATATAGCTACAGATATATTGACATTTATATCTAAACGATCAATAGTCATCCTTGTGAGTTCTAAAGCAGAGTTTTTGTTTCAAGCTATGATAACAGTGTCATCTGCAAAACCAAGTACGGTAATGGGTTTTAAACCTGAAACATGATTGAAACCGTATTCGGCAGCGATCGAGTTTTCTGAGATTTCATTAAGGATATGATCAGTACATAGATTGTATAATGTGGGTGAAAGGGGCTATCCTTGCATAACTCCTTTTCGTAAATCTATGGGGTTAGTTTTTTATGATTGATTTCTACTCTAGTGACAGAATTACTTAGTCGAAGATTCAAAATTAACGTTTTCAACAAGCTTGGAATAAGCAAGCTATCTAATATGTTTGATAGGTGCAAGTGCCCGACATTATCGAATGCCTTACTAATGTCAAGGAAAACGACAGTTGCATTACATTTTTTTAGATTTTGTGGACATTAAAATTGACCTGAGAAGAGATGTATTAACTATTGTTCCTGGAGAACATATAAATCTTCTCTGACAAGGATTGAATTTTATATATTCTCGAAGCGTTTATTGAGAACGCGTTCAATTACCCCACGTAACACGGAACAAATAGTAATTGGTCTCCAGTTTTTAAAGTCATTTTCGTCACCAGACTTATAAATGAGAACACTTCTAGCAGTATGGAAGCATGGAGGTACGTGCTCAGTCTGGAGCATTCTTGTAGCTATGGAGGAGATGATTTCTGCAGCAGTATCATCCTTCAGAACTCTCATCAGAACATCTTCTGGGCCAGGAGCGGTGTCCACCGCGATTCGAGATATTGAGAGCTCAACTTCTGACTTGGTGATAGATTTCTGGAATGTTTCATCTAATTCGAGTATTTCTGCTTCGCTGTAATGGGATGGATATTCTGATCGTATACTGTTATTTGGTTGAGGAAAATTTGAACTGTAAAGTTGCTGCACCTCATTGATATCTAATTTGCAAGTTGGTTTATTTTGACTCAATACTGTTCTTATGGCTTTCCGCAATTGATTGAAGTAGTCGAATTGTGTTTTCTCATAGAGAAATCTGTTTTTTCTTTTCTGCCGGTCTCGTTTTGTGGCTCTTTCTGGGTTAGTGGATCTGCTGTATGTCCTCTGGTTATTTAAATTCTTCTTTAGTTTTCTTGCTTCGTAATATTTTCTGGTTGGATATTTGGGTCCGAGCAGATAATAATCAATTGCTTCGGATAAGAAAATCAGGAATTGCTGTGTCACATCATCAACCAGATTGTCGGATAACTCTGCGCTAAATTTATCCTTCCAAGTAGAAAAATTTTGTTTGTAGAAGGATAAAGGACTTGTATTAGCAGTAGAGTGGTTTTCAGAATTATTAGTTAATTACTGGAATTGTTCTTCCACACGATGGTTGAACATTGGGGTTGTTTACGAATGAGACGTTCTCGTTGAGTATCTGGGTGAGATTTACTAATATATATGGCTATTCCTCTTGAATTTAAGACAAATTTTCCACAATAATCACACTGAATTTGATTAGGACTCTGCGTTGTATTACAAGTATCTAAAGAAATATTATTTATGTCGGTTGACTCTTCTCATCTTGTAGCCTCCATGTAGTAGGAAATATCAGAGATTTGCTTGTACTTGACCAGGTAAGCGTCTATAAATTATTATATATAACAATATATGGTATTTGTAAAGTTTCATATATCGCAATAGTCTCACCTACAGTATATTCCAACACTTATATCAGACACAGCACAGAACTATAAAACTTTCATATCACGATATGCAAAACCAATAAAACTGAACGTTGTTGATAAAATATCTATAGCAACACATAACAGTTCAGGAAAGAAGGCGAAAAAGTCATTATTTTCCAATAGTCATTCAATAAATCATTATGCAAATATTACTTTGTGTGAAAAAGTATAATTACTATGTATATCTTGCATAAAAAAGTCGAAACACCTTAAATGACACTAATAAGTTCACATAACGTCAAACCGTTCTGTTTCTCCGATCTCATTCCATGGCTATTTATTTAACAATTTATTTATACTGGTATCGTTAATTTTATTTAGCCTGTGATTTGCTATTTTAAAAATTCAACTATACTACCGTTGTTATTTTTACGGCAAACCCAGGTAATTTCGCTGCATTAAGGTTTCACTCCTCTAAAATATAATAAATAACGTATTAAAATTTCCATTTTTACGAAAACGTTTTAATTATGATTATTTCTACACGATACACACAAATTTGATTTTTTTAACAAATATGTTTACGTACGACAGAAATTAAAAATGTGTTGCGAATTTTTATTACTTGGACAATTCGGTTAATTTCGCAGTACTATCCGGGTAATTTCACAGTAATACTTATAAATTAATTTTCTACATAATTTGGCGCGAAAATAACTTTAATTTTATTACCAAAACTTATGCAATAATTTATTTATCTTAAAATAATTTTATCTCAATCAGATTTATGTTTTCAAGAGTGACACAGGAAGTCCTTGCGGTGTGTTAAATGTCCCTGATATTTTTCACGGAACCACTTTTTGCACTGCAAACACTGTATTCAGGCCTCTCCGTTTGCATCATTTTCGTACCCCCTGGAGCATGTAACACACGTATTTTCATAAACAAAGATTTTGCGTATTTTTTCACTGCGGGTGTGCTCTTGGATGATCCTGAAGTAGGTGCCCTTTCAACTTCTGCTCTGGCTCTTCCACTTGTCGAGTTAGACTGTTATTGTTTCTTTCTTTGTACCCATATGGAGCACTTCGGGGAGACTATTTTACTTGGTTTGGTACCATACTAAAACTGTCTCATCCAGATTACAAATACGGTATAGTTTGTCCTTCAATCACGAGTTATCTAGAACACTCTCCAGAGCATTAAAGAAGTCATTGAGGTTTTCTCGTTTCGCAACAGCAGACCTGTTGTAGAAGAGGTTTTCAGAGGCTGCTTATGTATGTATGTATGTATGTATGTATGTATGTATGTATGTATGTATGTATGTATGTATGTATGTATGTATGTATGTATGTATGTATGTATGTATGTATGTATGTATGTATGTATGTATGTATGTATGTATGTATGTATGTATGTATGTATGTATATATGTATGTATGTATGTATGTATGTATGTATGTATGTATGTATGTATGTATGTATGTATGTATGTATGCTCCCCCAGGAACTATCGAATGACATTTCAATTTAAAAGTAAATTGTTTAAACACGTGACCATTATTCATATTTAATTCTCCTTCATATATATATGTGTGTGTTATAGTTATAATTTACTTTGAATTTGTTATTCTTGTAATTTGTAATATTGGTTCACTTACCGCATGCATATTCATTAAATGTAACTTCGAGCCTTATATTATTTTGTAGTTATTATTTTGTTTGTTTGCATTAATTTACTCAACTTGTGCTTGTATGACTGTATATTTTTTATTAGTGTTCTTTAAATATTAATACATTTGTATCAGCTTTTTTTCTTTCTGGCTAAGTGGAAGAGAAGGCTTGATGGCCTTAACTTCGCCAGAATAAATAAATTATTATTATTATTATTATTATTATTATTGTGTGTATGTATGTATGTATGTATGTATGTATGAATGTATGTATTCAATAGGCGTGCTAACTTCCATTCACTGCTACAGTCACATCTACCGCCATTTTAACAGCCAAAACTGAATAAGAAATGCTTCACAGGCAAAAACACATTTCTCAGCAATCACTTGTTGGATATTTTTCACTTACTACTCAAAAAACCTCCACACTTTAAAGAATAGCCCTATAATTAGTGTAATGAAATACTTACATCTCTTCAATTATGAAAATAATTCAGGCAAAACTTCCGCAACGTTTCACAAGCATCCTCTTCTCACAGAATCTGACAACAGAATTATAAAATTAGTTTTCAGTCTTGATGAAGATCGACAGAGCCTCTACTTGTAGTCCAGACGGATCTAGGTAGTATTAGTAGTATTTATTTGTTTAACCTGATAGAGATAAGGCCATTAGGCCTTCTCTGCCCCTCTACCAGGGGATTACAACTATGATATGAAGAATAAAATTACAATCAATATTAAATTTGCAATTACAATTACAATAAAAGTTAAAGTAGGACAAGATTACCTGATTAATGAAAGCTAGACAATTTATCATAGAAGTTAAGAACAAAGAATATTTTTGTATTTACTGAATTACAAATTAAACCGAGAATAACAAAATTCTATAGTGATGAAATTACCATATATTGAGATATTTTGTGATAGATTAAGAGAACTATTTACAAGAAACCATGTCTGAACGAGTCTCAATTACTTACCAAGTGCCTAGTAAGTTTGTTTTGAATTCAATTTTATTTCGACATTCCCTGATGCTAGCGGGTAACAAATTCCAGAGTCTTGGCAGGGCTATTGTGAAAGAGGATGAGTATGAGGAGGTAGTGCTGCCATATTGGGATTTTTTTACAGCATCAAATTTACTCGGCGAACTACGCAATGTTAAATATAAAAACTACTGCGAAATTGTACGTGTTGCGAAATTACCCGGGTTTGCCCTATTTAGTTTGCAAATTGATATTCATTAAACATTAATTTCTGCCTATTCTATTTGTTTGTAATTACGATTTATCAATTAGTATTAGCCTATATTATTGTATAATTTTATTATTGTATTTTGTTTATATTCCACGTCCAAACGTTGTATCTGTACTACCACTGCTCATAGGGACTCCTTGGCACTTCTGGACATCTCTGTCGCCGTTATTTTCACAAACTCTTTCACTTTCACACAGACTGATACTCACAGACACAATATGTCATACTTACATACGTATATACCCTCTCTCGATAATACACACTCACACACACTCACAGACTCTTATTTACTTACACCGCACGCTTCTCACTCATAAATTCCTTATCATTATCAGTCACGCACATCCATACTCCATGAATCACACACTGAATCTTTCACTCCCTACACATGCTCTCATCTAAATTTTCTCTCATCCTCATATACACACATTCTTCTCACGTAGCTACTCTCTATCGTATTTGGATTCTGTCTCTCATAATGTGCAAACACTGTCTTTGTGTTTTTTTTTCAGGTGATTATGCTATTTTTCATTTTATTATGTAGAAATTACTTCGCGTTAAAACAGTTGGATATCGATAGGATTCTACTAGGCGTGTGATGTTTAAGCATGTCTTTACTGGTCACTTAAGCATGACCTATTCATAGCTAATGTTATATATTAGTTCTGAATCCTGAAACAGCAAATATGATGCTACTTCCACATGCTCAATAAAGTCAATATAATAGGACATTTTCGTGGTTCACAGGCCTGAAAACTGTCGCATCCTTCCATTAAGATCTGTATGATTAATTCCTTGTAGCTTTTCAACTCCAAACTCGCTGTAATCCAGATTATCGGATAACTTAAGTTCATAGAGTTACAAACTGGTCCTCTTTCTTTTCTGTTCTTGGCACTCGCTGAGTGTTGGCTAAACTCCGCATCTTTCCTTTATTGAGAGCGTTGTTCTCGGTGGATATATGGGTTTGACATTAGACCCAAGGTTTTCGGGTGGAAACTTGTCCAGGAAAACGAATTTAAGGACAATAGAGTGGCGACTTGCGTTATGATTTGTGTATGATCCATAAATAATATTATTCTCCAATCAGAGAGCTGTAGGCAAAATTTTATTGGTTATTTGTGATCCATATTCAAATAACTACAGTAGCTATCATCCCTATTTGTCATTCTAACATTGAAGGCAATGAATTCCTGCTCTAAGTTGCTTCCTCATTAGAAATAGAATTCTCCATATCTATAATATTAGAGTTAATAATAGTCATCAACTTATGATAGCCGGTACACGGCCAATTTTGTAAACCTAAACGCATAATATAAATGAAGATTAGCAAGACAAAGTAAAGTAACACTGACAGCGGACATGTCCTAAATACTCATAGAACTCGCAGTCACGCAACGTTTAGTCCCCTGCAGTGGCTGAGTAGTGAGATCTTCAACCTGTCCTGCAGGCCGTCCGGGTTCCAATTCCAGTCAGGCCAGGGATTTTTCAGTCATAGTGACTCTTGTGGCAGACAAGGTTGCAGTTGGGTTTTTCCTCGGGATTCTCCCGTTTTACCGTATTAGACATCTACATTATTCTGTCAACATTTCTTCATTCCGTCATCATTCCATAGCATTTCCCGAAAGCACGGATGGGCTAGCCTAGAGATGCTCGAAACCTTAGTACACAGCGAACCTTAGTGTAGTCAGCCGGTGTAGGTTTGGGAATG